>NC_081181.1:197228583-197292858 GCF_029867415.1 Vicia villosa
TAGAATTGGTCTCCCAAGACTAAGTCATTATTTAAGCCCCATAAGCTGGAAATCAAACCGCATATTTTTAAGTGATGATCCGTGTTTGTTGATTAATTACTAGATTATAGATAACTCAGAAAAAGTAAAATAAAAAAACTTGTAATTTAATATTAGCATAATAATTCTAAAAATAATATGAAAAAACATCAATTTTTAAATTTAAGTTTTCTAGTATTATTTTTAAAAATATTCAATTAATATATAGGAGAATTGGAGTCAGGATAACACATAGGTCTTTGATACCAAGTTCTCATGCCATACGTAAATCATAATATAATGCAATCAACTCAGCATGAAGGGTGTTGAAATAGAAAAAGACTAATAAAATAACCAAATAAAAAGACTATAATTAAAAACTAAATGAGAAAAGGATAGATAAATGAAACCTGATTTTATATTTTTGTAGTGTTTTTTTCTTTGTCAAAATTGAAAAAGAAAATAGATCCTCCTCTGATGCAGTAGATTACAAAGCAGATGGATACTTGTTTTAATTAAAAATATTGATATTATAATAATATAATAAAAAAAAGTATTCATAGAATCAAACAATGTATCAATTCTTTTTTACGGTAACTTTCTTTAAACTCAGACGGCACAAATTGATAAATGGGAAAGGTTTTGTTTTTTTCTTTATATTTAGAATGAACGTTAAGAAATATTAATAGGTAGTATTAATTAGAAGCAAATGTCATCGGTTTCCATTTTTATTGGGAAAAGTAGCACCTTTTTAGGCTATCATGAATAGAAACGAACCGTTACAACATATTGGCATAATTAACCAACGGTCACAAGAGTTATTTACATAGGGTAGAATAATAGGTAAAAAAAAATTAGAGGCCCTAGACATAGGCCTACTTTGCCTATACCTTGGGTCGGGCTTGCTAATATATATATATATATTATATATATATATATATATATATATATATATATATATATATATATATATATATATATATATATATATATATATATTATATATATATATATGAGGAGGGATCAAATTACACCCGAAGAGTTACACCACGAGTTACACTCGTTCAATAACTACATCTCGAAATAATATTTTTAAAATTCAACCGTTGGATTGAAACATAATATCATATAGATCATTCCTATAAAGTTTGAGCTTAATCTATAATGATTTACTATGTCATTGAATAACATCAAAATTAACGTTATATGAAAGCTCATTTTGACGTTAATCTTTGGATATCTTGATGATATAGTAAATCATTATAGATTAAGCTCAAACTTTATAGGTATGATCTATATGATATTATGTTTCAATCCAACGGTTGAATTTAAAAAATATTATTTCGAGATGTAGTTATTGAACGAGTGTAACTCGTGGTGTAACTCTTCGAGTGTAATTTGATCCCTCCTCTATATATATATATATATATATATATATATATATATATATATATATATATATATATATATATATATATATATATATATATATATATATATATATATATAGAGAGAGAGAGAGTGAGGACGTATCATATGAGAATGATATTTTTATATGAGAACATGAGAATGAATTTGAACCATTATATTTTAAAATAAATGGTAGAGATTATGTGTCAATCTTTTTTTCTCTCTCCTCCATTATTAAAATAAATAATAGAAGAGAAAAAAAACTATGACACATAATATCCACCATTTATTTTAAAATCTAATGGTTCAGATTCATTCTCACATTCTCATATAACTTACTCATTCTCATAAGATATGTCCTATAATATATATATATATATATATATATATATATATATATATATATATATATATATATATATATATATATATATATATATATATATATATATATATATATATATATATATGAGGAGGGATCAAATTACACCAATGAGTTACACTAGTTATTACACTCATTTATAACCATTGATTTGTTTTAAATCTAATGGCTATTAAAAGGTAGCTTGATAAATTATTTTCTTTTTTCACATAATAAAATCATTCCATTTATAGATATTCTATGTACTCTATAATTAAGGAAATATTCATATTTATTTATATGGTCTAATTAAAATAATATTTATATCTTAATAAATTATTTATTTTTCTCAAGTGATTAATAAGTTTTATATAGTTGAAAAGAAATGTTTAAAAATATATATTTTTAATAAAACATGATTCTAAATTTTTTTTTGAGATAATCATGATTCTTTGTAAAAAATAATTTCTTCTTCTTTTTAAATGAATTTCTTTTTTATTTAAATTAAATTATATTCTATTTATTTAAAATAAATAATAGATTCTAATTACTAGGAATTCATAATTCAATTTAAGTAAAAAAGAAATTTTTCATTTAAATAAAAAATGTAAGTTATTAAAAATAACTAAAAAATATTTATTTTTTAAGAATAATGCTTTTTTCAAAAAGTATTTAGAATCTAGTTTTATTCAAAACTATTATTTTTTAAACATTTCTTTTTTATATATAAAATTGATTAGTGAGAAATAATTTATTAATATATTGATATACGTTTTAATTCTTTTTATCCACAATTAAATTATTTTAAGTTTTAATTTATTAATATATAAATATTTTAATTGTAAATAGAAAAAATTAAAACGTATATCAATATATTAATAAATTATTTCTTTCTCTCAAGTCACTAATCAATTTCATATATTTAAAAGAAATGTTTAAAAAATAATAGTTTTGAATAAAACTAGATTCTAAATTTTTTTTTTGAGAAAAACATGATTCTTAAGAAATAAATATTTTCTAGTTATTTTTAATAAATTTCATTTTTCATTTAAATGAAAAATTTCATTTTACTTATATTAAATTATGAGTTCCTTGTAATTAGACTCTATCATTTATTTTAAGTAAATATAAAATAATTTAATTTAAATATAAAAAATCATTTAAAAAGAAGAAGAAACTATTTTTTATGAAGAATCATGATTATCTTAAAAAAAATTATTTAGAATCACGTTTTATTAGAAATAGTTTTATTCGAAATAGATATATTTCTACACATTTCTTTTTAACTATATAAAACTTATTAATCACTTGATAAAAATAAATAATTTATTAAGATATAGATATTATTTTAATTAGGCCGTACAAATAAATAAATATGAATATTTAATTAAGTACATAGAATATCTATATATGGAATGACTTTATTATGTGAAAAAAGAAAATATTTTATCAAGCTACCTTTTAATAGCCGTTAGATTTAAAACAAATCAATGGTTATTAATGAGTGTAATAACTAGTGTAACTCATTGGTGTAATTTGATCCCTCCTCTCTCTCTCTCTCTCTCTCTCTCTCTCTCTCTCTCTCTCTCTCTCTCTCTCTCTCTCTCTCTCTCTCTCTCTCTCTCTCTCTCTCTCTCTCTCTCTCTCTCTCTCTCTCTCTCTCTCTCTCTCTCTATATATATATATATATATATATATATATATATATATACACACACACGAAATGTATTTTACTGGAAGTCTATTATAGACATGAACGGTCTTAATGTTCTTACTACATAACAAGATGAAGCCATAAAGGCTATTGAGTCTATCTCTGATAATAATCTTTAAAAAAAATTCTAAAAGTTTTAATTCAAGAAAATTCTAAAAAAGAATCTCCTATTATTATTGAAGCTCATTACCACTTAAGTGAGATTTTATCCAGATTTCAACAATCCAATATCCGTGAAACTCTTGTTTCCCTTACAGATTTTCATAGAGAAATTAATATTTTGAAATCTAAAATTACTCATATAAAGAAAGATAATAAAAATTATCTCAAAGAGTCTCCTTACTTGAAACATGTAACTTTAAAGTTGAAGAAATATCTTCTACTAGCAGTTCTTCTACTAATGATAGATTTCTCACTCTTATTGATAGAGTAATTTCTCAAAAATGGTTTGTTAGAATAACTTTAGTTATTAACAGAATGTTTATTTTAGAAAATGAAGTTGCCCTTATTGATAGTGGCGATGACCTTAATTGTGTGCAGGAAGGAATTGTTTCTACCAAGCATTATACCAAAACCAGACTCTGATACCGGAAATGTATTGCAGCGGAATAAGGATCGTAATTTGATGTATTTTAGTGGACAGAGCATATATAAAAACTTTGTTGTATAAGAATTGCGTGCTTACAAAAGAAAAGAAATTCCCTTTATCTAGGGATACAAAGGCTTACTATTTAAGCCGGTAAGAGATACATATGATAGCCGGTTACAACAAACAAAGATGAATTATTAATGTCGGGTACACATTGGGCCCCATCGACACAGTAATAATTCACAAATAACAAAAAACTTTCTTACAAAAAGCAGAAAAGATTCTCTCCATTTTACAAGATAAGATCCTTATTTTTGCATGGGTCTTCTTCCGAGATAAGATTCTTTCTTATCTTTGTTTTTGTTTTTTGCATTGTTTTTCTTTCAAGATAATATTCTCTCTTATCTTGGCATTATTGCTACCCGACAATTATTTCTTAGCTTTAGCTTTTTCCTTGACCTTTTGGGCCATAGATTGAATCATGGCATCCCAGAAGTCTTCAGTTGTGGGGTCATCATTTTGAGCTTCGCCAACTAAACCTTCAAAGGTGTTGGAATCCATTGATCCCATGGATGAATTGGTCTTCATAGATTGCATATCATCTTTTGAAGCTTGAGATTAGAAAGTAAAGAAGAATTGAGTCTTCATATGATCCAAAGTTCTGATCATAATTTCTTCTTCTGATTCGTCGGGATATTTTCTTTGAAAAAAATTTTCAAATTTCCCATAGACATTTGTTGAGATTTTTTATCTTTAACATTGTTATTTTTGTCTTCAGACATGGCTGATTTTATTTGAACAATTTTATCCTGGATGTCTTCTAGACCCATCTTATTCCACCACTTGTAGAAAAAATTTCTTTTTAGTGTGGGGATATTAAACTTATCATTGGAAATAGTGATAGTCCATCTCCAAATCTAAGGAATTTGAAACTTAGAGAAGAAAAGAAATGGACATTGTCCAGTAATCAAATTTGATGAGTGTTCTAACACCAGTAAATTATTTTCACACCAAGGAGTATACAAATCATTTAATTCCTTTGGTAATATTTCCAACGTAGGACCAAATTTAATCCACCAGGCACTAAACCAATTTTGAATTGGTCTATTAATCACTTCTGGATTAATTGAGAAAAATCAAGAATATTTATTCTTAGGATTCTGGTAATAAAAGGCTTGGGTGAAAGCCTGGACATAGTCCCAATAATTGAAATAAATATATTTTCCTTCGAAAATTATTATTGCCTTTTCACCATTAGGGTTAAGACCTCATTCTCTGGGTGATAAAATCTTATTAATGTGGCATTTGTTGAAGTTTATGAAACTTTAAAGATTATTGTTTTGATAATGATGAGTAAAGGTTACCGATTGGGTAACTGCTAGTAAGATTCCTAAATGTGGTCTTGATTTATTATGAAGACCTGGATATCCTCTTGATTGGAGATATCTTATTTTAATAGCACATCCATCATTTGGATTTATTGTTAGACCCTCATCCTTAATATACATAATTTTTCTGTAATTGGAATTTCAAAATAATCAGCTACTTGCTCTTGGGGTGGGTCCTTGACCGTAATTTCTTTGTAAGATATAATCTTTTTAGAAGATGAAGAGGAAGGTCTATATTCCTTTTTTATAGTAGGTAATTGTGTAGCAACCTGCCTAAAAATTTCAGCTTTCGAGTCGCCACCTATTCTGAAGGGCGAATAGGAAACCCTACGCAGATAAGAGATTGAGGGTAAGTTATTATAATCAGGCTGAGGGAAGGTGTTAGGCACCCTCAGCCCTTTCCTAAAGGCTAATATATCAAAGATTAGGGTTGCATGGCAGGGTTTGTAAAGAAATGTGGCAAACAAAATTATAAGGACATGATTGAGATTTTGAAGAGGGGGACTCGCCTTGTTGCCAAGTGCCTACGTACCTCCTTAGGGAGGATCAGAGTCTGCGTAGTTCGGGCACAGGGTTGTACGCCTTTGAATTGATTATGGAGGTGTTTGAAGGCTTTTTGAATGGCCTATCGTAGTTTGAATTTGATCAGAAAGGCATTTTGAATTGCCTAGGATAAAAATCCGTAGTGTCGTGGTTTAGTGTATTTTGAATGTTTGGGCGTACAACCCTGATTTGATATGGCACTGTTAGATGCGGTGATCAATAGATTTGATCAGTATAGCTAACAGATTAATGGGCATTGCTGGTTACTCAGATCGATAGATTGATCGTCGCGGGCAGCAAATTGAATGTGTTTTATTTTATGTATATTTTATCTCTCGTCTAATGCGACTAATAGATTTAGTCGGGTCGAGGAGAGAATTTAAATAAAGAATGTTTTATTATTTTATTGCTTTATTCAGATATTTGACCAGTACGACATAGAGAGTCGACTAATTCGAAGGCGGGATGAAATAGATATTCATCCGCCATTTATCTGTTTAAAGGGGAAGTTAGAGTTTATTGTTTTTATTATTTGTATCTCTCGTCTACTGCGACTAATAGCTTTAGTCGGGTCGAGGAGAGAATTAGTTGATAGTTAATGCTATTTGCCAAATGGCAATGGGATCAGACAAACCCTAATATGTATAGTCTTTATAGGGTTTTTGTGATTTATAAGTTAAAATAAACCAATTAAATCAATTAAATCAATTAAGTCGAAATAATCGAATAATCGGACATATTATAATCCTAACCATAATCCTAATTTTATTATTCTAATCCTTATTTTATAAATTAATTAAATTAAATACTATTAATCAATATTTAACCTAACTATTTAACTAATAAAATAAGTAAAAAGATTAAATAAAACCTGGGTCAGATCGTGTATGAGTGTCTTCTGAGGTCCCATGGTACACCTTGCAGTTCTAAGGCGTTAGATCTAACTCTGGTGAGATCTGATGGCCAGGGAGTGAGGAACACCATGTGCGCGCGTGGGGGGAAAGCACCGAATCTACAAGTGACTGAAACCACACAATTTGCAAAAATATGTATGTCTCCTGCGGGGTTCGAACGCGAGACCCTTCGGTTGGAGGCATCCATCTCTAGCCAACTCACCTGCGTGACTTTGCTGTTATTTCACCACACGTAATAAATTAAATAGAAAGCTAAGGGACCAATTTCAATTTGCAGCAGCCAGCCTTCTTCTTCATCTCACGCTGCGCTTTTTTTGTTTTTCTTCCCCTGCGAAAATCCATCTTGTGAAGCATGGTATGTGAACGAAATAAAATAGCACAGGTCGACTCCAAATCACGGTCCGAACATGATGGCATATCCTGTTTAGTCCAATTCCATTTAATTTATAAAACCCCAATTTAGAGCTTGGGATCCTAACAATGGTGGATTCCAATACCTGCACTTAAACTTCAATTAAATTAACCAGAAAGCATTGCAACAATGTTATAAGTATGATTATATAATCGAAATTCGTTTAAAACGCCTGCACGACCAGAATCGAAAAAATAAAAAGTTATGCAAACCAAAGCCCCATCGATGGCAATTTTGGGCGTGTCGATTGCAAGTGATGATCCGAATAGCCTCAGAATACACCTGAGAATCGCTTTGAATACTTAGGATGCCTTGAATCGATCTTAAACCGTGAATGTCCCCTCTCTTCCTTCTCACGTTTTTTTGGTTCTTCAATCAGTTTTTCCTTTTGCGGCAAAAGCACCTTGGAGGCCAGCCTCCTTCCTTTTCCTCATTAGGATTCCTAGTATATATATCATGGAAGATTTCTAGGTTAACCATTTGAATCAATTCCTTAAATTATGAGATTAGAATTTGGTTGAAAATTGATTTACACTTTTTTTCCAAATTGGTCCAAAACTCAATCTTTTCTTCCCAAACTTTTTTAACACGTAAATTGAATCAAAAAGGGCCATTTGAATGCTTGATATTGATTACAAAATCAAATCTTTAATTTAAAACTAATTTTTCATATTTATAATAATTTATTTATATTTAAATGAATTAAAAAATTCAAATAAATAAAGTAAATATTATAAAAATAAAATAATTAATTAAAAGATAATTATAAGGCCCATGGTCATGTTTGGAATCCATATTTTTAGGCCCAATGGTTCAAGATATCAAACTTCTCCATTTTGCTTTAAGTGCTTTTTTTTCAAAATCGCCTAACTTGTACAACTTGTATCTTGCTCAATTTTTTACATATGAAAGTATTCTTGGACTCTTTAGAAAGCTCAAAGAGTCCTCTAAACACTCTCTTTTGTTTCATCTCCATTGAAGTTTCCATGTTCAAGTTATGAGCTTTGACCTAAAAGGTGTCTTACGTTGACTTTTCGGAGGACCTGTAATGTTTTTATCCATATCTCCCGAATGGTTCATTTCTTGATTTTGGGCCCAATATCAAAGTCGTAGAGAATGAAATTTCCTTGAGAGAAGGCTTTGGTTGGACAATTTCTGACAAACCATGTGAGAGTTATGACCGGTCAAAGTTGAGTTGACTTTTTAGTTAGAAAACCCTGATATGAACCTTTGAATAGGAGAGAGTGACTTGAGTTAACCTTAGAGCCTTGAGTTATTGAAGATGGAATGAAGAACCTCTGATTGAATATAGGAGGGCAAATTTTGGGGTATGACAAATTGCTGCATATTTCTACCTTTATAGATTGTGGTCCAATCCCCTATAAGAGGAATATTTAATTCACTTTGGGGTAACATATTGTTACTCCCTCTTCCAAGGCCTCTTCCATAGCCGCGGCCTCTTCCTCCCCTAGATGGGGGTGCCATTTTTTCCATGCAAAAATTCACGGGTTAGAAAATCTGCAAGTAAATTATTTTCACCTTTAATATGTTTAATATCAAATTCAAACATTGATAATTGAGATTGTCGGCTAGCAAATATTTGTTTTACAACAAGATCTTTAACATCTTTTTCAATAATTTATTTAGCAGAGCTACAACCAATTCATAATAAAAAAAATTTATTAAGTAAATCATCTTGAAATTTTGAAACACATTTTATAATAGAAAGCATTTCTTTTTTAATAGCCAAATATTTTGACTGAGTAGGACTCCATTACCAGAGGTAGATCTAACCAAAACTTCTTTAGATATTTCAGGTATAACCTATTTAAGAATTGCTCCATACCCTATGTCTGAAGCAACAGTTTCAAAAAATTTAAAATACTTGGGATTAGCCAGAGATAAGCAAGGCAGGCATTTAACTTTATTTTTAATTATTTGGATTGCTTGAGAATGTTTATTAGTCCAAGGGCCAGGACTTTTCCTAAGCCTAACATGTAATAATCCAGTATCATTGGCAAGATTCTCATAGTAATCTGCAATATAATTAAGACTACCAAGAAACCTTTGTAATTGTTTCTTATCAGTAATGATATCAGGAAACTTAGAAGCAAATTCAATACTTCTTTGAATAGGAATAATAGTTCTTTGATCAATTTCATGGCCTAAAAATCTAATTTTAGTCTGAAATATTTTCATTTTAGGGGTGAATATAACTAATCTTAGATATTTTTAAATGTTTTATATGTTGATCTATAGTTTTAGAAAAAACAAAAACATCATCAATGTAAACAATTATAAATTTCGTATGAGGAATAAAAATATCATTCATAATATTTTGGAAGTCAGAAGGGGCGTTCTTTAGCCCAAAAGGGAGGACATTCCACTCAAAATGTCCAAAAGGCACAGTGAGGGCCGTTTTGTATTTATCAGATTCATTAATCTGAATTTACCAATAGCCAGATTTCATATCAAATTTAGAAAAGATTAAAGCAGTATTTAATTTATCTATTAAATCCTTTTTATTAGGAATAGGATATATAATCCATTTCAACACCTTATTAAGGGGTTTATAATTGATAACAAGTGTCATACCCCAAAATTTGTCCGTCATATTCCAAGATGTTTTTACTCACTTGACTTGCAATTGCTCAAGACAGTGTAAGCTCACTCTTCTCCTAAGCACAAGATCCAAAATTAGGGTTTCTGATTTGATCAAGGAATTTGAACTTCTGATACTTCAAGTGGATTCCATGGTCTCTCATATGATTCAAAGTATCCTCATGCCAAGAATCAAGCCCTGACACAAAAGATTGCTCACTCAATGGCCCAAACGATCAATAATCGACTAGTTGACCTAAAAATCAAACTATGGTCAAACCACAGTAAAAATTCCTGATTTTTGGTCAACATCAACATTTTAATGTTAGATTCATCATTTGATCAAGGTTTGATCATGATTCATCAAGAAAGCTCCAAAGTTATCAAAACCCTAAGTTTCTAAATTAGGGTTTTTAAGGAGAAAGTTAACCCAACTTTGACCAGCCATATCTCTCTCATACTTTCTCAGAAATTCCTCAACCAAAGCTCATTCTCAAGGAAATTTGACTCTCTACAACTTTGATGTTGGGCTCGAGGTCAAGAAATGCTTCCGCATAAGAGATATAAGCCAAAACATTACAGGTCCTTCTAGAAGCTCGCAAAAAGCAGTTTTCTCTCACGAGCCATATCATCAAGATAAAATCTCCAAATGCAAAATAGCTTCCAAAGTGGCTTGTAGAGGACATCATGAGTTTTCCAAAAAGTCCTAGAACACCCTCATAGGACAAATATTAAAGGAGTTATGATTCACAGAAGTTGGGCAAAATTTGAAAAATGTATGAAACCTTAAATGAGACAATTCAAACTTTTAGGTAATGGGCCTATAATTTTGAATTGTCCACGTGATAATGTGCTTATGAGAGGCCCATAGGTCATTTTTTATTTATTTAATGATTTTATTTCTTTTATTTTTGAATTTATCAATTTAAATTCAAAATTAAATCAAATAAAATCATAAGATATTAAATGATTAAAGCTCCAAATATATTTGATCACTCAAAACCAATCCAAGGGCCCAAGATCCAAATGTCATTTATTTTATGATATTATTTCATTTATCTTTGATTTTATTCAAATTAAATCAAACTAAATCAAATAAAATCATGAAAAATATTTTGGAATATTCTCATTCATTGAACTTGGTCCAAATTCACTTACTAAGGTCACAAGAATCGTGGAAATATGCACAAATATGATTCAAACCAATAAGGAAGGTTTTCATGCATATTGAAATCAAATATTTCTTCCAATCAATCTCATGCTCTCTCTCCAAAATTGCTGACCTAATTTCATCTCATATAAATACACAACGATGCAGCCTCATTCAGAAGAAAAAAACCCTAGCCTCCATCAACCTTCAAAAAACGTTCAAATTGTTCCAAGAAACTAGGGCATACAATATTCTGAATTCCAGTCACTCTTAGGTGAAACCAAACACACTATTATTCTTCTAAGGTGCAAAAAGATAGGTACTGCTCATAGAACTTTCCTTGAATCTCGTAGAACTTACATGCCATATTCATCAATATTGTTCATACTTTTAATTTTTCGTACACCATGAATCAGCATGTTTTAATATGATTTGAATGCATTAACGTGTTCTTGTAGTGATTTAGAACAGGTATGAACAACTACATGGTGCCATGAACGTAAGAGTTACGAATTGCCATTGATGAATCCGTGGAAGTTTCTTGTTCGTGTTCGTACTTACGCCCCGTTTTAGACCAAACTAATTGCACCGTTGAACTCAGGATACCTTAAATAGGGGGTCTGGGTGGCCTTGTTTTGTTCTTAGCTTCGTTTTGTGGAGTTTAGTTTCTTTTGTAGGATTCAAAGGAAAATTCGCAGGTACAGACGCAACAAGTTTCAAATCAAAATCCGCAGGTACACATGAAGATGATGATGAACAGTGCATAGGTAGAAGCTGAACGCGTGTGGCTCTCCCTTATTGGCTAGTCAACATTTCAAAACCTCTCTCTCCTCATGATTGGTTCTCGTTGGCAAGCGTAGGGTCCACCATTGACTTGGCTGAATTTTCCATTTAATCATTGAACTTACTACTAATTTTTTGCGTGTGATTATACTAACAATTAATGTTTGTGGCTTGGTTGGTTAAATCGAAGGAGGGAGAACGCTGGTTCGATTCTTGGAAGCGCAGCTATTTTTTTCTTATTTTCTTTAATCACATATGCTTGCAGATCTAGCGTCTCTATCTTGCGATGGAACATCATGTGCCTTCCAATATCAAGCGTAGGATCAATGCCCAGCCAAATCTATTGCGCCAGACACGCGGTTCCACCATACACCTTCACAGACTCACTGCACAGGATCAAACCCCCTGGACCTTTCCTCGATATTGGGCTGAATCCTTGCTCTTAGCACCTCACCATTTAGACTGCACCCCCAGGCTTGTTTAAATTCATTTTTTTTTCTTTTCTTCTTCTTTTTATCTTTTTATTTCCTTTTATTAACTTGTTTAAATTATTTTATTAAAATCAAACCATTAAAAATGCAAAAAAAAAAAGATTTAGTTAGTTTAGATAATTAGGTTATTTTAATTTCTTTTAATTAATTAAAATCAAGCTTTGATTTATGAAAATTGAATTTTAATTTAATTAGGTTAATCATCTAGAATTAGATTAATTTAACTTAGTAATTAGGTTTCAATTAACTACTGGCCTAAGTCTTTTTGCTAATTCTAATTTCTCGCGATTCTCTTCTCATCTCAAAATCCATTGAATGTCGCAAGTATGTTTATTTAATTATTTAATTTTTGCTATTTAAATATTAGAAACTATGTATAGGTTGCAAGGTTTTTGATGTAATAGTTAATTAGGCTTTTACTTCCTCGCGCTTTACTTTCCACATACCCCCTACAGGTGTTTATTGTAAATCCCCCATCCCATAAGACTGTAATAGCGTAGGTTTTATTTTCCGCATTTTAAAATTCTGCACAATATTTATTGCGTGGTTAGTAAAATAGGGAGTGGCAAGAATAATAATTGGACGTAGCCCACTAACGCAAGATAAATACTCGAATCTAACTCACGTGATTGCTGCACACACCCACCTCTAGGGTAACTCCTCTTCGTTGCCTTTTGATTCAATAGTCAAGTCCCTTCGAGCACAGGGATACCTTAGCCTGCTGCCTACGATTAAAAATCACCATGTCCCTCTGATTTAAAAGATCATAGTCCCTTCGATGTTGCCTTCGATATAAATGATCTTGTCCCTCGATTAAATGGTGATCGTCCCTTCGAATGCTAAGGTGGCCTTACATGTTGCCTAAATGACTATTATATCCTTCCCTTAGACTACCTGCCCTCTTTATGGTAGGGACAGTCTTATGGCGAACGATAATTCTCGATGACCCGCATATCCAATTGAAAGACTTCCTGCCCTCTCATGGAATGGATAGACCCTTTCATCCGAAAAGCTAAAAGAACGATCTTTCAAAAGTTAGGGTAGGTAACTTTTAATTGCTTGCTGAATTCAAATTCAAGACTCTTTCCACTCTTCTTCAAATACTTTCAAAACAAGGCTACGCTTATTTACAAGCTAAAGTCCTTAAACGAAGTTTTTACTATTCACCCACTACTTTTCAAACAAACGATTCAAACAAAGTGAGCTAAGCAATTAAGAGCCCATGGAAAACCATGGATGCAAAGGGTGCCTTACACCTTCCCTTTGTATAAATTACCCCCGAACTCAATCTCTTTCAAAAAGGTTTTTTCTGTTCTTTTTAGCCTTTCATTAATTTGGATAAAATAAAAGTCGGTGGCGACTCTTGCTTACCGCGACATTTCGAATAAAGTCAGCTCACCGTATTACAACAAGTCTAGGGACACCATGTTCTCTTTCAGCAGCATTATTAACATAAAAACCAGTGCAGCTCCAAGGAGATTTTGATTTTCTAATTAACCCTTTCTCTAAAAGAGACTTTATTTCTTCTTTGCATAGGTTTAAATACTCATGATTCATTTGTTTTGGTCTAGCCTTAGTGGGAATCTGACTTTCTGTAACTCGGTGAACTGACTTTAAATGTTGCGGTTAAGCATGAGTCGCCACCGACTTTTATTTTGTCCAATTTTAGGAAAGGTAAAAAGTACAGAAAAAGACCTTTTAAGAAAAACGGGTTCGGGGGTAGGTTATGAAAAGGGAAGGTGTAAGCACCTTTTTCATCCGTAGTTATCTACGGGCTCTTAGTTTGCTTAGCTCATGTTTGTTTTCGTTTGTTTGAAAAGAGTTTTTCTTTTTGAATAAAAGGACTTTAGCTTAAAAGCGTGGCCTTTATTTTTGAAAAGAGTGTGAAAATAGTTTTTGAGCAAGCAATCTAAGAGCACTACCCTAATAGTTGGTCTTTTTCTATGTCTTTTAAAGTGTCTAGGACTATCCATACTATATAGTAGTAGGTAGTCCTTGTTTATATTGGACGTATGGGTCATCGAGGTCGTTTGAAGGCAACAAGTAGAGATATTCTAGCATCTTTGTGGGACTATCATCATTTTTCCGAAAGGGGGCTCCGAGGGGTTAGGGTCATTTTTATGATGATTTATTCGAGGGTCATCTTTGCTAAAATACCTCTACATTCGAGGGACACGACCTTTACATCAAGAAGGCAACAAAGAGAGGATACCTTAGAGGTGTAAGTATGTGAAAGGTGTGTTATATTCAGTTGTTTTATTCTGAGTTAGTGAGCTATGTCCAGTTATTATTTTAACATACAATCCTAAGCATACATCTAACAGTTAAATATATACAGAACAAAAATGCGAAAAATTAAATCTAAGCTATTACATGGCTTCGGGATGGGGGTTACAAATTTAACGAATGGGGAATAAAAATTGTAACAAACTCAAATGAAAATTAAAGTGGAAACAATACGATTAAATGTATAAAATTATGTAACTTGCAAGTGTCCACGAAATTGTCCAAAGGCTCAAGAGAGTACCTCGCAATCAAAGCAAAACGTTAGTAATAAAAACACGAAATAACGTACAAGAAAATAGTGAAAATACTTGCAAATATTAATAAAATATTAACAAAAGAAGAATAAAATTAACATACAAAATTCTAAAAAAGGTATTAATTAAAGCAAATTTTTTTGTATTAATATAAAAAGAACAATGAATTATGAAATATGTACATGTTAATTTATTTCTCCTAATAAGATGAAACAATATTTTTGTGATTTTTTTAGTATATTTGTTAAAAAAAAAAAAAGTCTAAATTAAGAAAAATGACTTATTTTTGTATTTATTTATATGATTTAATAATAAAGTTAAATAGTCTAAATAATATAAATAACTATTTAAATAAAACCAAGGAGTGCTAAATAGAAATTAGAGTGTTGGTTACAATCTAAGACTTAAACTTAAATAATAAACAAAACTAAAAAATCTACAAAAATCTCAATATTAAGAATGAAATAATAAAAATAATAATAATAACAAGTAAAAGTCCCAGGATGTGCCGATTCTTATTTCTACTTCATCACTTCAAATAAAAATCATTAGTAATTTTTAACCACCTTGTTTTGACTTTTTCTTCAAAATTAAAATTGCTCAATCAAAGTGTGACACATGGATTTGTTATTATAATAAAAAAAAACAACATGCATTATCTCTCTTATTTCACATAATCGCTTTTTCTTTCCATCAGACAAAAACAAACAACACTTCAAACATGCTTCTGATAATCTTTCTCTTTTCCAATATTATTCACCATGAAACAAATAAGAAACCAAATAAGAAACAAGTAATAGAGTGTAGAGTGTGAAAAGAAATTACCGATGGCAGATCTGGCCGAGCGAGTTTGGGCGACGGAATCGACACGTCGATTTAGCGCAGTGACAAACGGTGGAGATCCGTAGAGGCATCATTCACGCACAGCTGCAGCAATTTGTGCAAGTTGTTTGCGGCTTCGATGGGGTTTCGGTTCCGATATTGCTTCCAATTTCTTCCCTTTTCCATTGATGCTGTACCTATGAACAAAAACAAAGCAACACAGCAAAAAAAAAATTGTGGGTTATTTGAGATGTTAGATTTACAAGTATGAAAATAATGGTGTATAGATCATTGTGAGGAGGGTTTTACAAATTTGAAAAAGATTGTTTATGGTTTTGTTTTGATGAATTTGGTTTTTTTTTGTTTATCTGTAATTTACAGGTTTATGTGTTAGAGTTAATGGTTGGAGAGTGTTGGTATGTACGTGAATGTTCCTCCCTGCTATTGTCCTGCAAAACAAACCGAAAAGAAATTGTGTGGAAAAATGTTTTTTTTTTTTGTTAGGATTCGGGTTCCCTTATAGCGTCAATGGTGACCAACAGCAAGTTAATTGTCATCAAGACCTTGTCTTCTATAATTAATTTCACTTTCAATTTTTGAAGATGCTGTTTTCAGGTTGTTTTGGAAGGTTGAATGATTTTGTCCGCTCATTGTTATGAAAAGAATTTGAAATCTCTAAATAATAAAATAAGAGATTAATTGGAATACACTGTCAGTGTAAAACAACTTTACACCATCATCCAATTAGAATGGAGCATTTTGACACATAAGTATGGAATTAAAAATATAAATAAATAAATTATAATTAAATTATATTAATAACTACTTTTCCCATAATTTTCTCTTCCCATGTGTCAAAATGCTTCATTCTAATTGGATGATGGTGTAAAGTTGTTATACACTGACAGTGTATTCCAATTAATCTCATAAAATAAAGCTAATGATAATTATAAAAGGCTACCTAATAATATATACATATACATTTAAAATAATCTAATATTTAAAGAAGTGGGATTCAAACCCGGGACCTTGTACCTACAAACCTTACATCCTTACCAATTGTGCTATATTATTTATTCAAAATAAAAAACCAATTGAAAGTGTATGAAGCATCGGCCACTCTTTATTAAAATATAAATAATTTATGAGTAAACTATTATATTTTAACATAGACTTTAAACCGAATATTTATAAAATTCAGGATATTGTTAGCTGAAGATTTCGTTTTATATTGTTTGTCCTTCGAAGGAGATGGTTACTGATGGCCATCCCTTAAAAAGTAAAGGAATGGCTACTGATGGTCATGCTTCGAAAAATAAAGACTTCTAAGTTCGATGAAGATAAGTGAACGCTGAAAGATTAATGAAAGCATATGTCTTCGGGACTTAGACAAAATTCATAGAATATGTATTTAAGTATTACTACTTAGCGTGTTTTCGTAATGTTTTTAATACACTGCCACGCGTCGAAAACGGACTCAGGCGGGAAGATTTGAAATTCGAAGACGGTTTCGTAACCGTTCAATAACAGATGGCTTCGCTGGAAGTTCTAATGAGAAACGTGGCAGCAGATTAGTATAGGACCGTTAAGGTCGAAACTAGTATAAATAGGAGTCTTAATATTAGGATTCTGTGTGTTCATTTTGTACAAATCACTCACATATTTACTCAAGTATCAAGCGTTAAGAGAAAGAGTTCGCTGAGAAAATGTACGTATGACACCACCATTTTAATACATGTGTATTATCTTTTGTTTTTATCTTCCAGAATTACTGCATTTCGTTTACTTCTTGCCATTTACATTTCTGTATCTTTATTTTAACGTCATTTATTTTCGAATTACTTTCATGCTATTTACTTTCAAAGTCTTTTACATTTCTGCAGTTTAAGATTCTTTACGTTTCAATAGTCTTTTTAATTTTCTATGTTATGTTACTTATCTTTCCATTGAAGTCACATTTATATATAACAAAGTGATTGTCAAGACTATTTGTTCTTTAATCGAACAACGCTTATTGAAGAAGACAAATAATGAATATGGTTCGAACAAACATTGATAACAATCTTCTTGACTATGTGTCCTAGGATCAATCTAGTCGATCCTGCAAGTAACCAAATCATATTTATTATAGTTTGGAAGACTAGCGGTTGTTTACCGGAAATCACCGTAAACAAATTGGCACGCCCAGTGGGACCGTGTCAAGCAGATTGTTTTAATCAATTGCTTTATTTTTGTCTAGACAATATCAAGATCTTGTATGAACCTTAGGAACGGTAAATTAAAGAACAGTGCACAACCGATTCCCAAACGAAGGTACAACAGGAAAATGGTCGTTACGGCCAGTGCAGGGGGTAATCAAGATCCCCCACAAGGTTCAGGATCAGGAGCGGCAAATTCGACTTCTACTCAAGAAACACGAGATGCAACGGGTCCAAATGGATCGAGACCTGCAGATAATTCCCAGACTATGCCTGAAAATAATACAGGACCCTCAGGGACTATTCCAGTTTCAGCGTCGACAACCGCACCCTCATCCACAAGCGCAGAGGACGTATTGTTTGCCTCGACAAATGCTGCAAACAATTTGTTTGGTCAAGGCGCGAATTCTGCTTTCGAATGGAGACCAAATAATCCATACGGAATGCCATACCAATATGGAACAGGCGTACGAGGGGCAGGACCTATATATGCCCCAACTAACAATGCGACATTTTCACCAAATGTTAGTTCAGTGGGTCGAAGTGCACATAACACTGGTTTCTCTACCCAGATGCCTCACTTTACCACAAATAACCAAGCAGCATTTCGACAAGAAATGGATGCAAGCAACCATGATATGGTAGGGGTTTTGGCCAGAGAATTGACTTCAGTTTTAAGCCCACTAATGGCAAATGTTGCTACTACAAATAGAGAAAACATGGAGACTTTCCAAAAGATATCATCTCAAATGAATCGAATGGCAGAATTCATGGGAGTAACGCCACCTAAAAGGAAAGACAAACAACCTTCGAATCAAGAAGAGAGGCCCATTTTAGAACGTGTACAAGACATAGTTCCATCATCTAGGACGGCTACTAGGGATGTAGGCCCCTCACGAAGAGCGGAGGTGTTCGAAGGAACTCCAATAATTAACTTAGAAGCTTCAAATCAAAGAACCGTCCCCGTTCGACAAGAAACGGAGGAGGAGCAACCCAGATTAAGGATTGTGGGTAGGAACGAACACCCAGATGAGATTGTTCAAAGAGTGAGAAGAGAAAATCTGGCTACAGAAAATAACTTAACTGCCATGATAGAAAGGGTTATGGCTAATAATGGCCTTAGTACTGGACTTAGACGTCCAAACTATACATCCCCTATATCAGATTATATCATGCAGACAGAATTGCCTAGGGGCACTAAGGTACCCAAATTTACAAAATTTTCAGGCGAAACGAACGAGTCAACGGTGGAACATATTGCTAGATATTTGACAGAAGCAGGAGACTTAGCGGGAAACGAGGATTTAAGGATCAAGTATTTCCCTAGTTCGCTGACAAAAAATGCCTTCATTTGGTTTACTACTTTGCCACCAAATTCGATAGATGCATGGGCATACTTGGAAAGACTTTTCCATGAGCAATTCTACATGGGTCAAACTAAGATAAGTTTGAAAGAATTGGCCAGTGTTAAAAGAAAATTCACAGAAACAATTGATGATTATTTAAATAGGTTCCGTCTGTTGAAATCAAGGTGTTTTACAACAGTCCCAGAGCATGAACTTGTTGAAATGGCTGCAGGTGGTCTAGATTATTCAATAAGAAAGAAACTAGATACCCAATACCTTAGGGACATGGCCCAATTAGCAGATAGGGTTCGACAAGTCGAACGCCTGAAGGCAGAAAAAGCTAGGGCAAATAAAAGTTATAAGAAAGAAAGAGTGGCATACGTCGAAGCCAAGGATGCTGAGGATGAGTCTTTCGATGACTCATATAGCCCTGAAGAAGTCGAAATAGACTTGGCTGAATTGAAAGAAGCGCCACCTTATACTTGCAAACTGCTAAATCCTGCCAATGGAAAAAACCCAGTAGAAAACGATAAGAATGATAGGTTCCCTAAGAAAACTTATACATTCGACATTACCAAGTGTGATGAAATATTTGATTTATTGGTAAAAGATGGCCAAATGATACTACCTCCAAATTCAAAAACTCCTCCGTTGGAACAACGGAAGAAAAGAGGTTTTTGTAAATATCATGGATTTTTAGGCCATAAAACTTCTCAATGTTTTCTTTTCAGGGATCTAATTCAAAATGCTCTCAATGATGGAAGGTTGAAGTTTGTTGACAAGACCAAGAGTCATATGAGGGTCGATACCAATCCCCTAAACATTGCTGACGCTAGCCTCTGCGAGGTAGAAGATATCAACATGGTGGAGGTTTCTGAAGTCGAAGTTGTGGAGACTAAAGCAATGTTCAATGGAAAGCAGGCTACTGAAAGCCTAAATGGTGACATAATCTTCAATACTGATGTTGAAGAATCTTCCAAGGCAGAGATAACTGAAGCGTTGAAGGAAGAAAACAGCGAGGCCACTGAAGACCTCAGGATGAAACTCCAGAAAATACAAATCTCCGAAGTTCCTCCAGTAGCAGTTAACATGGTCAGCGCCAGACGCCCAGTGTCAGAATTTGGCGAACTAGAGACATGGCTGACGAGGAAAAATGGGGGCATCGAAGTTCCTCCAAGAACCAAAAGCCTCAAAGAATATCTTTGGAATTGCCACGAGAGAAATGGTGGTAAGCGATGGATGTGTCCAAGATGTTTGATCATGCTGAATCGAAGAGTCGAAGCCAACTTCGAGAGTGCTCGACGTGAAAGATGGGAACATCCAAGAAGAGAGCCAAATCCCCTACTACAACTGTACCCAAAGATGGAGGAAAGCTTGGTAGGATTTTTGGTCAGATGCCACAAAGAAAACACTGAAGTTGCTCTCTGCCCAAGATGTGGGGCAGTCTATGACGAAATGCTAGCACGATCATTCGAACGTGTGTATTGCTACATGAGTCAAGAAACTCAGGGGTTGCGTCCCAACCTGTACGGTTTCGACACACAGACTCCAACAAAGAGGCCTGATAGCCCACACCCCAGAACTCGAAGGGTGACTTTCAAAATCCCTGCAGATGCGCCAAGGGATAGGTGGGTACAAGCTGATGCAAGAACCAACAAATGGCGAAGTTGGGACCAAGGTGGAAGAACTGCAATGGCATATAGGAAACAATTCCAAAGACCAAATCGAGAGGCGTATCGGTTGGAGAATTATAAAGGAAGAAATCCTATGTCTCGGTCTCAGTGGAGAAGGCATCAGAGAATGAAAAAGGCTCAGAAGGAATACAGGCCAAGAGAAGCTGGAGAGTCTAGTAGCAACCAAGCCCCATACCAGGGGGCAAAGTCAAACAAACCTCCGGTAGAACGCAGATTATTCGAAGCTGAAAAACTCTTGGATGAAGAAGAGAAGATGCGTTCAAATTCTTGGAAAGAAGAGGACAGAATGACAAATGATTTTGACTCTGATGGAGTGTCATCTATAAACTTGAATTGCAATGTTGTCTCTGTACTCCCTCACGAGTTTAATCAGGAAACTGAAGTAGAAGACTGTGAAGAGGCTGATATCGAAGAAATGGCAAAACACAAACCTGTGTGTTACTATGTGCTGAATAACGGTGCAGTAGAAGAACAGAATGCTTTCTTCGAAAGGCCTGATGAGGGTATGCGAAATCATTTGAAGCCACTCTATATCAGGGCTAAGATTGAGAACGTGGGCATAAATAAAGTCCTAGTTGATGGGGGAGCAGCAGTGAACCTAATGCCTCAATACATGCTAAAAAGAATTGGTATGTTCGATACGGATATAAGGCCACATAACATGGTTTTATCTAACTACGAAGGCAAAATAGGACAAACTCTGGGAGTTGTTCAAGTCAATTTGACAGTAGGCTCAGCTACCAGGCCAACCATGTTCATGGTTATACCAGCAAAGGCAAACTACAACCTTTTGCTTGGCAGGGAATGGATTCATGGAGTAGCGGCTGTGCCCTCAACAATGCATCAGAGGGTGACAATTTGGAGAGAAAATGGTATAGTGGAGAATATCGAAGGTGATCAGAGTTACTACATGGCTGAGGTCAACCAGGTGAACAAAAACAACTTCGACAGGAACTTGGCAAACATAGGCCCTTGTCATGCTGTTGAAGAGATGTATACCCCAAACAAAAATGCAATGTACTATTTGACTTTACACCCAAATGGATTCCAATGGGATAGGGAGATCATGGATGGTCCACCAGATACAGCACCATTGGAGAATTATCCAGCAGTACGGCCAACGGGCTGGGACGATGACATTAATCATGTCTGAGTCTGCGTTCTTCGAAAAGATTTCGGCCTATGTGGCCGAGAACAAAAGAAAAACGGCTCTCGAAGCCGAACTATCAAGTACAAAGATAGATACAGTTCTAAACAAAGAAGGAATATCAGAATTGGAAATACGTACGAGTTTCGAACTCCCTGAAGATACGGTTCCAGTTGAAGAGATCATAGGAGAAGAACCAAGTCAAAGGTTAGATGCAATATACGACGAAGAACCTTTGGGATTCGAAAAAGACCCGATGGCGTCGAACATAAAGATGTTGGCCCAAGATCCACTTGAAGAAGTCAATCTTGGAGACAATGATCAAAAGAGAATAACATATATCAGCGCGAAACTAGAACCAGAATTGAAAGCAACGGTCATCAAAATGTTGAAAGACAATAGAGATTGTTTTGCTTGGGATTATGATGAGATGCCTGGTCTCGAAAGAGACTTAGTCGAATTGAAGTTACCAATAAAAGAAAGGAAGAAGCCAATAAAGCAAACTCCCAGAAGATTCGCGCCAGAGATTCACTCGAAGATTAAAGCAGAGGTCGAAAGACTCTTACGGTGCAAATTTATCCGAACTACAAGGTATGTTGAGTGGATTGCTAATATAGTACCTGTAATTAAAAAGAATGGCTCATTAAGAGTATGCATAGACTTTCGTGACCTTAATGCAGCTACTCCGAAAGACGAGTATCCCATGCCTATAGCAGAAATGCTAGTAGACTCAGCCGCAGGTTTTGAGTATTTGAGCATGTTGGATGGATATTCGGGATACAATCAAATTTTTATAGCAGAAGATGATGTATCCAAGACAGCATTTTGTTGCCCAGGAGCAATAGGCACTTACGAATGGGTTGTGATGCCTTTTGGTTTAAAAAACGCAGGGGCAACTTATCAAAGAGCAATGAATTCTATATTTCACGACTTCATAGAAACATTCATGCAAGTGTATATAGATGACATTGTGGTAAAATCTACCTCGGGTATGAGTCATCTCGATCATCTGAGCCAATCATTCGAAAGAATGAGGAAATATGGCTTGAAGATGAACCCCCTTAAATGTGCTTTCTTTGTGCAGGCAGGTGATTTCTTGGGTTTCGTAGTCCACAAAAAAGGGATAGAAATCAACCAAAACAAGACAAAAGCCATTATGGAGACCAAGTCTCCCTCCACGAAGAAAGAATTACAATCATTGTTGGGTAAGATAAATTTCTTAAGAAGATTTATCTCTAACTTAAGTGGACGCACGCAAGCTTTCTCACCTCTACTTCGGCTTAAGCAAGGAAAATTCGAATGGCGTGCTGAACATCAAGAAGCTTTCGATCAGATAAAGCAATACTTGACTTGTCCACCAATTCTATCTCCCCCAAATGGGAAGAAGCACATGCGCCTATATATTTCAGCATCAGATAAAACAATAGGCAGCATGCTTGCCCAGGAGGATGAGAATGGCATCGAAAGAGCCATTTATTACTTAAGTAGAGTACTCAATGATGCAGAGACTAGATATACTGATATAGAAAAACTCTGCCTTTGTTTGTATTTCTCCTGTATCAAACTTAAGTATTATATAAAGCCAGTTGATGTTTACGTTTCATCTCATTATGATGTTATTAAACATATGTTATCTAAGCTAATACTACATAGTCGAATTGGCAAATGGGCTTTAGCCCTTACTGAATATTCATTAATATTTCAGCCTCTCAAGGCAATGAAAGGTCAGATTGTGTCAGACTTCATTGTCGACCATGCGGTGGTTGAGAATCATCAGCATTGTGTAGATTTGAAACCTTGGAAGTTATATTTCGATGCTTCAACGCATAGAGAGGGAACTGGTATTGGAATGTTGATAATTTCTCCTGATGGAATTCCAACAAAGCTCAAGTATAAAATCGAAGGTCCATTATGCTCCAATAATGAAGCTGAATACGAGGCTTTAATTGCTGGACTTGAGGCTTTGTTAGAATTGGGGGCAACCAGAGTCGAAATTAAAGGAGACTCCGAATTGGTCATCAAACAATTGACAAAGGAGTACAAGTGCATCAAAGAGAATTTGATCATGTATTTTATCATCGCAAATAGGTTGCTCAAGAAATTCGAATACGTGGAATTAAAACATGTACCAAGGGTGAATAACCAGGAAGCAAACGACTTGGCTCAATTAGCTTCGGGATATAAAGTATCAAAAGAAAAGTTGGAAGAGTTGATTGAAGTAAGAGGAAGAGCAATGTTTACTAAACTTTCGCCAAGTGATCTGGAGGATTCACAATTGGGTTATGCCAATAAAGAACAATTCGAGGTACTAAATATAGATTCATTGGCTGACACAGATTGGAGGAGTCCAATTATTAACTATCTGAAAAATCCTTCGACGGATACAGACAGAAAAATCAAGTATAGAGCCCTGTCATATTTTCTGATGGGAAACGAATTGTTCAAGAAAACTCCTGAAGGGGTATTGTTGAAATGCTTGGGAGAAGCAGAAGCATACTTGGCTCTGTCGAATGTACATAGTGGGGCATGTGGTACACATCAAGCAGGGCACAAAATGAAATGGCTCTTGTTTCGTTATGGGATGTATTGGCCTTCGATGCTAAAGGATTGCATAGAGTTCGCGAAAGGGTGCCAAGAGTGCCAAGAACATGCAGGTATCCAACACGCTCCAGCAAACGAACTAAGTACAATAGTAAAACCATGGCCTTTTAGGGGATGGGCACTAGATTTGATTGGAGAAATTCACCCCAAGTCATCCAAAGGGCAAAGATACATTTTGGTAGGAATAGACTATTTCACAAAATGGGTCGAAGCAATACCACTGGCAAATGTGGATCAAGAGGCGGTGATTGAGTTTATTCAGAAACACATTATATATAGGTTTGGAATCCCAGAAAGTATAACAACTGATCAGGGATCAGTCTTTACTGGACGAAAAATGCAAGATTTTGCCAGAGAAATAGGTTTCAAGTTATTTACTTCTACACCTTATTACGCCCAAGCAAATGGACAGGTTGAAGCAGCAAACAAAATAATAATTGGCCTTATCAAGAAGCATGTAGGAAAGAGACCCAAGAATTGGCATAAGACTTTAGATCAAGCACTTTGGGCTTGTCGAACATCTCCAAAAGAAGCTACGAATACAACTCCTTTCCAGTTGACGTTTGGACATGACGCAGTACTTCCAATTGAGATATGTTTGCAATCAGTAAGGATACAAAGACAAGCAGACATTCCTCCCAACGTATACTGGGAGTTAATGATGAATGAGTTAGTAGATTTGGACGAAGACAGACTTCGAGCACTGGAAATGATAAAAAGGCAAAAGGAAAGAGTGTCCAGAGCTTATAATAAAAAGGTGAAAGGTAAAACTTTTGTTAATAATGACTTAGTCTGGAAAGTTATTTTACCTATAGATCGAAAGAATCAGGCACATGGTAAATGGTCCCCACATTGGGAAGGACCCTTTCGAATCTTAAAAGTATTCTCGAACAATGCTTACGAAATTGAAGAATTAGCAGAAGATCATAGGATCTTGAGAGTAAACGGGAAATATTTGAAGAGATATAAACCTAGCATGCATGAAGTAAAGATTGCAAAGACGTAGATACTCAGGGTACTACGAAAAGCCAAAATGGTCAGGCATGTGTCAAAAATATACTTCACATTGATCAAAATGGCTTCACAATTAGAAAGAATTATGGAAAGAAAAATCAAAGAAGACACCAAAATATTCTTTTCATTTCAAGCGTAGAAGTACATTCATTACAAAAAGATCCAAAGAATAGGATCTGAGGTTACAAAAAGAAAGGAAGGCATATATATATAAAAAGATTAAACCTAAGGTAAAAACTTGCTAGTCAATCCTTTGGTTTAAATTGTCCAAAGACAACACAGGAGAAGGTTCAGCCTCGAACATATCTCTGGCTCCAGAATCACGCATCCTTCTCACTACGCCTTTCTTAAGAAAAATGTAACTAAGGAGTCTCCCGTAGGGAAGACAAGTCACACTCCCTCGACGGTCAACACCGGCAGAGACAGCTTTAACAAGTCCCTTGAAGATCATCAAAGGTATGTTAATTTTCCTCCCTCGAAGACCACAGAGGATGAACTCCAAGTCTTCAACCATGATGTTGTTTTCGTCAATCCGCCGAGGTTGGAAGTTCCCCACGAGCATCTGGTGCCAGATCCTGATGACTTTGGCACTGAAGCGATCATTGTCCATAAGAGTTCTCAACATGAGATGAGTAGTCATGCTGAAACTGTTGTCATCAAAAGTTTCACCAGAGTTATTGCATTTTATCAGATTGGCAATAGTGGTGGGAGTAATGCTGAGACGAGCGTGTCGAATTTCAGAATCAATGGTGGTCCTACCTTCAGGATCTATGCGTAAAGACGCATTCATCCAGAATTCTGCCACCATGTTGGGGTAAATAGCACCCTCCAGGACTTCCTCAAAGTAGAAGTTTAGTTCCTGGTTAACAAACAGGGTTTCGATGGTGATGAAATGGCGAACAAGTTCATCCTCAGAGAGTCTGAACTCGCCTGTGATGAGGGCTTTGATGTCGTTAAAAAAGAGGGGTTCAGCCATTACAAGACAAGAAAGTTGTTCTGAAAGAGAAGTTGTGTGTTTTTCTTTTTTCTGTGTTTGGTTTGGAGAGAAAACGCATGAATGAAGAAATAAAGGTGATATTGGACCCTTTATATAGAAGGGGAATACTGAAGGGTGGGTTTCAATTTTTAATGAGTGATTGGACTGCGGTTGGTTTTCCAAAGAAAGAAGTTATGGCTTCCGCCGTTTCCCGCCCTTGGAAGTTGAGAAGTAATCATTAAACTGATGCACGCACGTCTTAAAACCGACGTTTTGGAGAAAGTGACGTCACTTTTTAATAATGATTATGGCTAGAAGAAGTGGAAACGTCAAGTCTAGAGGCAAGAGTGCTGCGAAGGATGTTCAGGTTCTACATGTTGCATTTAATAAAAGCACTGTAGGAAATCTAAAGATATATTTTGACAAGAAATTGAAAGATTTGCTAAATCAACACTGGCAAATATGATAGAGATAAATGGGAGTCAAGCGTACAAATATTATATGTCTACAGTGGTCTCGATTACAAAATAAAGGTGCAATAAGTAACAAGATCGAAAACATCTAGTTGAAATCCTCAGGGAGATCCTTTTTGATCTTCAAATATTGAGTCTCCCATGAAGACATGCGAAGTTCAATTAGTGCCCGGTGTTTCTTCAACCTTTCGATTTCTGGCACTAACTTTTGTGCAGTCTCGAAATGTTTCATTCCTGACTGCACCACTTCGAGCAAGTCTTGTTGATTAGACTTTTGTAGGACTGCTTGACAACTTTCAGCCTCCTTTATCTTGCCCTCGAGTACTTTGATTTCTTGTTTCCAAGAGCCGATTTTCTTCTCATAATCATCAATGGCCTTCTGATTTTCTGAATGTTTGAGCCTGAGGGCCTCACCTTGTTTCGTTGCGTCCATAGCAGAATTCCATGAAGAGTCATGAGAGGCCTTTGTCTCAGATAGCTCTTTTTCGACATTTTGCCTTCGAAGGATGTTAGCTTGGAGTTGCTCGAGTAGAGAGCCCAGCAGAACAATTACCTCTGAAACTTCTGTGGAAACTTGAAGTAAATCTACTTTCTTTAGAAGTTGATTTAAGTTGTGGCTCTTAATAGGGTCCCGGTTGAGAACATCTACAAGATTGACCCCAAAGAATCTTTCTTTTATTTGTCGAAGAAGACTGGGAATATCTTCCTTGTCACTAGAGTCTGCAGTTACAGCTGGTGAGACATTAAGCTCCGGAGGCGAAGGAGTATTCACATTCATAATGGCCTTTAAGAAACTAAGAGGATCAGTTTGCTTAAGTTGTTCAAGCTCTGAAGGAGTAAGCTTTGCAGGGGCAGGCGTCGAAATCGTCTCAGGAATGGTTTTTGCGTCAAGAGTCGAAGTTCCATGAGAAACTGGTTTTTCAGGCTGAGAAATCTCTTCCATAGCATCTTTCTCCGACGCAGAATCTTCGTTGTCATGTGATTGCTGGTTCACATTGTCGCTTCCTGAGAATGGATGATCCTCTTCCAAATTTTTGCCTTGATGGGTAGGTGGGGATTCGTCAGTAGAGTGGCTTTCTTCGACTGGTTCATTAGGCAATATGGTAGCAATTGGCCTAACGTCTTCAAAGACTGGCGAAAGAACACGAGTTTGATTTTGAGAGGTACCTATGTTAAACAGAGCAAAGTTAGTCATAAAAATAAACTTTTGAGGAGTTTAGTTAACGAAAGTTAAAGTTTGACAATTACCATAAAGTTTGTCAACATCAATGGTGAGGCCAGGGTCTTTAAAACCAGAAGTAGCAGTGCCAGCATCATCCTGCAATAACAAGGTAAAATGTCAGTACAGTTATTTAGTTAAAATCACAAGATAATATGTGGGACAAACCCAAAATACCTTGGGTGGAATATTGTCTGGACTTGAATTATGGCTTTCCACAACGAAAGCATTACTAGCAGCTTTCAAAGGAGACTCTTCAGAGGACGCTTTATCACCAAGAGAAACAGCTTTGGAAGGACTTGCCTTTTTCCCTTTTCTTGAAGGGGTAACAGCTTTGTGTTTTTTCTTCTGTCCTTGTCTAGTTTGAGGAGGGGATTTATCTTCGCCATCCGAACCAGTGGTCGAAGAAGCTTTACGCTTCGAACCCGTTGGGGGTTTCGAACTCTGGCAAGTAGAAAATGAGAAAGATGAGTACTAATCACAGATTGTACAAGATTGAGAGTATGAGATAAGTATGTACCGTGGGCTTCTTATCAGTGACGAGGGAGTCACTCCCACTTGGTTTATCGCTTTTAGATGTCCCAGAGTCTTTTGGGGCAGAAGCTTCCTTAATCTTCCTCCTTCGTGCAACAGCTGTAGTTGAGACTGAAATCAGTATATCAATAAAGAAAAGATAAGTCAGTCGAAAAGATTGTCTTAATCCAGACCTTCAGGTATTGGAGTCAGGACACGAACATGTTTAAGATCTATATGAAGATGTCCTTTGAAAGTATCCAAGGTATGCTCAGTCGGAACCACTCGTTCAGCGCGTTTTTTGGTACTCTCTTGAAGAATTTTGAGAGCATTCCCACACACGAACCAGTCTGGGAAAGGAGGACTTAGAGCCACACCAAAATCAGCACTTGGTAGTGGGGGGAATTTTGGAGGATTGAGTTTGAAAGCCACTTCATAACGTAGTTCTGGTCGAACATACGAGGGCAATTTCAACTTATTTAGTTTGGCGGAAAACTTTTCGCGCAAAGTAACTGCAGCCTCACGAACGGTCCGACTAAGATCATCAGGCCTATAGATAGTTTCAAAGAATTTTTGAAAAGCTTGGATTTCTTTAATATGAGTGGAAGTACCTTTTTGGAAGTTCTCCTGCACATCATTGAAAGCTGCAGTTAGTTCCTGAGCAAGGCTATCAGCATCAAAAATTTGAGAGCTATAATACTCTGTCCACCATTGATGAAAATCTGGTGTAGAGTAAAAAGAAGGTTCAAAAGGAATAGGAGAAAGATTGGTGACGTCAACGTATTTGTCGATTTTTTGTTCACATTCTTCTTCAGTCAAATACAAAGTGTGGAAACACATATGGTTCCTTTTCTCATATAAGCACTTGGGTGTTATTTGAGTTAGCCCAAACTGTCTCGAGACCAAATTTGGTTGATAACACATGAGGATACATTGACCCTTTGATGGTCGAAGACGGTGGGAAAATAATCTTGGAGTCAGAAAGGCTTCCCAAATTTCCATAGATTCAGTTTGTTGATCCTGAGATGTTGGTGGAAATTTTCGAGTAAACCATTCAGGACCTATTGTTCTGTGTACAAATGGGGCCATAGAAGGATCGAACTGGTCACGCCGAGCAAACATCATCGAATACGCCAGGAAATGTTCATGAAGCTTTCCCATTTCCTCTTTTGGAGTTAGGTAAGCTAACCTGGTCCCTCTATAGTTCGATTTTTGATTGTGCTATCCTCCTCATTGACATCTCCTCGAAAGGGAAGATGAGTTTCGAATGTAGCATTAAGCCACAGTTGCAATAGCCAGAAAGGACCGGCGTAAAGTAAACTACCAGATTTGAAATTCTTGGTAAGGTTTGCAGCTTCACTAAGGTTTTCATAAAGAGACCCTAGAAGTAGTTGGCTGAGGTTGAGCTTTTTCCCAGCATGCAATTGATTAGCCATGCAAAGGTACCTTTTCCCAACTTGGATAGACCTTGAACAGAAGGCACATCGTGAAAGCCATAATGCTAGAAAAGCAATATGCTCTTCATCAGATACTGTCGCTTCAGTGGTAATATGATGCTTCTGGATGAATGCCGTATAAGTGACTTGCGAATCGTTAAAACCAATAGTGTCATTATCCATTTCATTGGGATCGAAGGTTTCACCAGTTGGTCGAAGTCCTGTAATAGCGGCCACGTCGAAAAGTGTGGGGGTAACCATTCCACATGGGAGATGGAAGGTGTTGTGAGAAGCATCCCAAAAATGAACCGCTGCTACTAACATGGGTTGGTTGTATTCTAAACCCGTTCTTGACAGTTGAATCAAATCGTATATTCCTAATGTTTTCCAGAAGGATCCTTTTTGTTTCTCTACCTTTTCTAGCCAGGCATAGTACAAGTCAGGATCTTTGGCTAAAGGGATTGACCTAAACACTTTTACAGAATTGGTCATATAGTTTAACCTAATTTTGGTTAAAGCTAAAGGGGTTGCGGTTGAAGTTTCCTCAACATTAGCAGATTTGCCTAAAGGAGAGCGACCGTCTTCATCTATCTTAACTTTGCTAACTAATGGTCTAGTCTTGTAGTAAGCAGGAAAAAATTTATTCACAGATTGGATACTTTCACTCGGTAACGGACCCATAAAGGCAAGAGTTTTTCCAGAGAGTTCAAAGGGAATGATTACCTGGGAAGCGTAAATAGCGCGTATTTCTTCAGTGTTAGGGTTTGGAACGAACTCTCGTTCCCCAGAACGTGTTGTTGATTGGAGCTTCAAAGCGGGTTGAAGAACATTTGAAGATGAAGCCATGGAGAAATTTTTGATTAAAAGAACAAGATTCTAAAAAGAGTGAAGATGTTTCAATTTTTCGGTGAACAAGATGAATGAAAGGCGGTATAGAGGCACAAGATCAAGTATTTAAAGGTTTAACGGAAACCTTTTTAAATCTTTTGGGTAAAGCCCGAGAGACACGTGGCGGCTGGTGATTTAATCCAACGGCGGTCGAATGAGTTAGCTTCACTCCTAGTATGTAGGAGTAATGATCAGGAAGTAAGGTTGAAACGTGGGAATGTAAGTTATGAGAAGACATCTTTGAAAATGACAAGACGTTTCGGAAACAGTGTTATCAGTGATTATGACGCTAGTCAGCAGTCTTGGAACTTTCAAGGATCATAAAAACGAAATCTTATAATGACAAGAAACGCCTATTTCTGTTGATTCTCGAAACAGGCATTTATTGGGGGCAATTTGTTAGCTGAAGATTTCGTTTTATATTGTTTGTCCTTCGAAGGAGTTGAGAATCGAAGGAAAGATGGTTACTGATGGCCATCCCTTAAAAAGTAAAGGAATGGCTACTGATGGTCATGCTTCGAAAAATAAAGACTTCTAAGTTCGATGAAGATAAGTGAACGCTGAAAGATTAATGAAAGCATATGTCTTCGGGACTTAGACAAAATTCATAGAATATGTATTTAAGTATTACTACTTAGCGTGTTTTCGTAATGTTTTTAATACACTGCCACGCGTCGAAAACGGACCCAGGCGGGAAGATTTGAAATTCGAAGACGGTTTCGTAACCGTTTAATAACAGATGGCTTCGCTGGAAGTTCTGATGAGAAACGTGGCAGCAGATTAGTATAGGACCGTTAAGGTCGAAACTAGTATAAATAGGAGTCTTAATGTTAGGATTCTGTGTGTTCATTTTGTACAAATCACTCGCATTTTTACTCAAGTATCAAGCGTTAAGAGAAAGAGTTCGCTGAGAAAATGTACGTATGACACCACCATTTTAATACATGTGTATTATCTTTTGTTTTTATCTTCCAGAATTACTGCATTTCGTTTACTTCTTTCCATTTACATTTCTGTATCTTTATTTTAACGTCATTTATTTTCGAATTACTTTCATGCTATTTACTTTCAAAGTCTTTTACATTTCTGCAGTTTAAGATTCTTTACGTTTCAATAGTCTTTTTAATTTTCTATGTTATGTTACTTATCTTTCCATTGAAGTCACATTTATATATAACAAAGTGATTGTCAAGACTATTTGTTCTTTAATCGAACAACACTTATTGAAGAAGACAAATAATGAATATGGTTCGAACAAACATTGATAACAATCTTCTTGACTATGTGTCCTAGGATCAATCTAGTCGATCCTGCAAGTAACCAAATCATATTTATTATAGTTTGGAAGACTAGCGGTTGTTTACCGGAAATCACCGTAAACAGATATCAATGTAAATGAACCCGAGATTTTATAAAATCCAATTTTTTGAAATAGCTTTGAATTTTGAAAAGTGTGGGCAAATTTTGGGGTATGACACTTTCATTAAAGTCGTCAAGATAAGGTAAAGAAATCACATGTTTCTTTCTTTCCCAAAAAGCATTTGGTAAATCATTGCACACTTCATCTTTAAACTGTTTCTCAACCAATTTGATTTGTTCTTTTATCTCATTTTTATTAAGTTGTTCATTAATATCTAATAAAATAACTTCCTCTTTAAAAAAAACCTAATTGTTTTTCTTTATTTAAGAGAATATCTTTTTTTCTGACTTTCACTGAGATAATAATCCCACCAGCCTCTTAATTGACCAACAAATCAAGTTGTTATGAAGGAGGCAATATCTCTGCCGGAATTTTCGTGTTGTTTACAAACAATTGAATACATAATTATTCTATGTATTGTATCCAGGATTTGCTTGTCATTTAATCCATCAATATTCCATTCATAAATGACTTTTCCAGAATACGAATTTTGGAAGTGTTCAGGTTCCTCAAAAAGTAAATCATTAATAGTATTTTTCTAAGGATTTAGAGTTATAAACAGGGTTTATCTCACTTCTATTTTGATTACTAATGTCTAAGTCAGCAAACATATTTGCTAAATCATTAATGTCTTCTTCAATGGAAGAGTCATGATTAGACGTAACTGTTAAATGTAAATCTTTAAGCTTTTTCTCAAGAATATGAACAAACTCGTCACCGTTGGTTTCCATTTTAAATCCTTCTATAGGAATAGGAGGTTTAATTATAGGAACATATGAAATATTATATGTAGAAGCTTGTTCCTGAGGTTTAGGCTTATTAATAAGGTCAATAATAATAATCTTTTGACGAGCTATTTGTTTATTCAAAAGGTCTTTTATGGATAAGAGTTCTTTTTCCAGTGAAATAAATTGTTCTCCTAGACAAACAAGGTAGGCATTAGTATAATTATTGGATCTAATCATGGAATTTAACTCCTTAAGAGTAACCTGACTTTGTTCAATCCTTTGCAATTGAAGGGTAAGATAAGGTGTAGCTTCTGTATGAGACCCCAAACTTATTGTTTGTTCTGGGGGAAAAGGAGATTCCATTTTTTCTCCTTTGATACTTTCCCAAGGCTTTTATAGGACTAACAGTTTGTCTTGTTTCATGAGAACCAATTCTTCTTTTTGTTTACTTATAAAGTAACTAATGAACCATTTGACAAAGAGAATGAAATCTTGGTTCATAGACATTTGAGTATAGTACTCATCTTTAAAACTTGCTAACACAGGAGCCGGAAAAGTTTTAAAAAACCATTCTCTAAATTGGGTGTATCTTTCATGCTGAAACTCATCATTGACAAGGTTTCTTAGATTACTACCTGGAGAATAATATAACATTATAACGGGAAGTCCATATCTGAGGGAGTAGGTGATTCTACTCTAAGAGGATTTGGTTTTTGATATATACCATGGGGAATTTTATTTTCGCTAAGTATTATATTTTCAACGACATCTATTTCTTCTCTTAATTGAGAAGTTGAGGGTCTAGCTAATTGACTAGGAGCGGAGTAAAATTCATTTATAGAATTCACATAATGTCTTCCAGACATAGATCTAGGTATTCTAATAATTTTTTTGAGCTAAAGTTTACCTTTAAATCTCCTTCACTAGACTGGATTATTTGATCAACATCCTTATTAAGGGTAGGTTCTGGTTCAATGGCCTGAGGAAGGTTCCAGGTTTCTGGAAAATTAAATTCATCCATTTTTAGCAACCTATTAGTTGCAACATTAGATGTTAGCAAATTAGTTTGAACTAAAGTAGTAGTTCCTGGAAACGATATTTGTTTAGCTTTAGGGTTTAAAGTGGTAAGAACTTTGTAATAAACCCTATAACATATAGTCATAATTTCACTACCAGGTTTAAAATTGTAACCATTGGTATGAATGGTTAATTGGAGAGCATCTAATAAATTTTTATCAGACATGGATAAGCTTGTATTGGGAGAGACATCAAAATAAATTGGTCCATGACACAGACTTGTCTCAATTAAAGTAGCTAAAGATTGTTTTAAATCTTTACATCTACCATCTCTAATATATCCCAGGATGCTAGTATTTAATCCTAGCAAAGTCAAAGGTTTAACAGCAACTTGTATTAAACCAACATAGATATAATTATAATTTTTAAAAGGAAGTAAATCCTTTTTTGTTAAAAGTTTGATTGTCTGAGTACTTTCAGAAATTTGAATAGTTTGTTCTAAACTTTTTACAGCAAAACGAGATAATATATCTATTCTGCCAAATTTATAAATTTGATTTGAAGGTACTGATGGAATTGTCCATTTATTAAGTTTATCCAATTATTTTGGACATTCCATAAGTTCTTCATGTTTAATAAAATTATTTTGATGACTATCATCATCAAAATCCATAATTATGGCAGACTAAGGATGTTGTGGATGATTAGCTACCTCAGGTAAAACTAAATAGATAAATATAACTCATGATCTTAGTACAAATATATCTAGGCAACATCTGATAAGTCATCATTGCAAAGAAAACGTTGTTTAACTATCAACCCTAAAAAACATGATGAAAATAAGAAAACACTAAAAAACATTTTTTAGTTTTGAAAAAATCCTTATAACTTGTTGTCATAATATAAATATACTAATATCAAGAGAAGAACCTACATACATAGTTTCTTCTAAATTATCTAACATTCCACACCAAAAAATTTCGCAACTATATATCGGAATTTGAGGTATTTTAGTGATGTATTCTAGGAATTACGACAATATATATATATATATATATATATATATATATATATATATATATATATATATATATATATATATATATATATATATATATATATATGGAACGACTCAAGTGAGAACACTTGGTTATTATGATAAATGAGAACAATGAATCACGACCATTAAATTTTGATTTGTTGATTTTAATGAACTTGATTGGTTTCTCTTTCTATGTTAATTTAAAATAAATATTAAAGATCTTAGAAAGAGAAATCAATCTAGTCCATTAAAATAAAAAAATCAAAAATATAAGTAATAAATCATTCAAATGGCACTATAGTAGAACATGTAAATAAAATATTAAACTTGCAAATAAATAAATCAACCAAAGTATGTGAGTGTGGGCCGAGTTAGGTGATATTATACGAGCACTAAAGTGTTACAACGATTATATGACAGGATGTCTCATAACTTGACAGAAATATTATTTCACATATTTCCTACGAAATATTGTCAATCACATGTAATAATAAACAAGTTAGAGAATTTAGAAAAGACGTTATCCAATCGAAATTGTGCTAACAGAGTGTTAAGGTCCGTGTGCATGAAATGACAACCAAACGTAACCGCCATAAAAGAGTCACATGATTTGAATACTTTGACTATATTTACACTATTTATAAAGCTTACCCAACATGAACACGAGTTAAAGAGACTCAACGAAGCCAACAAATTTAATATGAAAAAAAGAAAGAGAATGCTAGATAAGATAAGAGGATCCTTGGAAGCCTGAACTTCCAAGACCAAGGTAGAGAAATATGATGATAGTATCGATGATAATTCTTATAAAGAAGAAGAAATGAATTTGTTCATGTAGCGTTATGATAAATACATCAAGAGAAATCGTCTCACGCATTCAAACAAAAATTTGATAAATATCTAGAAAATTTTGAAGGGTTGTTCTTATTTATGGATATGTTGATTGTTCAAAAATGCATATTTTATTTATGATTTCTCATTTCTATAAAATGTAAAATGTTCGTATGTCTCAAATAAAATTATAAGTTTACTTAAAGCTGAAAAGGATTTTTTTAGGTTTTCATTAGGTTTGTGGAGGTGTGTAAGGTCGCAAAATGTGAAAGTATATAAGAGATATCTTTGGTTACTGTCTCTAAAAAGCCCTTCGAATATGCTTATTGAAGGAGTGAAAAACACTTAGAAAGGGGGGATTGAATAAGTGTAACTTCTCAAAAATGGTAGATAAAAATAAAGAACACAATTATTTTTATCCTGGTTCGTTGTTAACTAAACTACTCCAGTCCACCCCTGACAAGGTAATTTACCTCAACTGAGGATTTAATCCACTAATCAAACTGATTACAATGGTTCTCCACATAGATACCCTCTAAGTCTTCTAGAGTCTACAGATCACAACTTGATCACTCTAGGAAATCTTTTTACAATTAATGTAAAATAAATATTACAAGAGTTTGATTTGCTTCTATGAAAGTTGTAATCACCAAGTGATATTTATCTTATGTTCTAGTTCTTAACACTCACTAAAATATTGCAAAGTTATGAGGTTGAAGATGAAGTTCTTCTTTGATTTTCAGTTTGACAGCGTTTCGGTATTTTGCGCAAGAGTTGGATAGCTGCTTCTGAATCAGAACTTCTATTTATAGGCGCTGAGAGGAAATGACTGTTGGGAGCATTTAATGCTTTGCGTGAATAGTACACTGCTGCATTTAATGTTTCACACTTTTGTCAACTACCTTGAGCCATGCTTTCACTGCTTTTACTGACTTTGCCTTTTGTAGCTTCTAACGTTCCTTTTGTCAGTCAGAGATTTGACGTTATAGCCTTTTGTACTTGTACTTTCTTCTGGACTCAGAATGTGTAGAATAGACGTCTGAATATCAGAGTCTTCAGCTTTTGGTGCAGATGCAACTTCTGTCTTCAGACTTGAGAAGTGCTTTGAACGTGATACCAACAGAGCTTCAGAGCTTTCCTTCTGACTGCCATCTTTTGATGCTTTCCAGTTCATGTTCTGATTCTGCAGGACCATCTTCTGATGTCTTGCCATACCATGTTCTGATGAAGCCATTCAAAACTTCTGGGTCAGTGCTTCTGACCGCTGATTTGTGCATACTCTTTTATACTTTTCCTGAAATGGAAAACGTGAATAATTAGAGTACCACATTCTCTTATACAAAATTCATATATAATGTTATCATCAAAACTAAGAATATTGATCAGAACATTTCTTGTTCTAACAATCTCCCCCTTTTTGATGATGACAAAAACATACAGAATTGATATGAATTTGTATCCAGAATATCAGATGAAAAAGATAATACACTGATATAGCATTAAGCATATTAATCAGAGTGTGTGAATATGTCTCCCTCTGAGATTAACAATCTCCCCCTGAAATTAATACTAGAAGATTTTATAAATGAAAGACTTCCCTGAGTATTTTTCCATTTCAGTTGAGACTTTCACATTGGACTTTGAACTTCAGATTATTCAGAGCTTCACTCCAGAGCTTCCATTGGACAGCTTCAGAGATTTGAATTTCTCTTTGAGATCACTTTGGCTTATCTGATCATCACGAAAGCTTGCTTCTATCAGAGCTTCATAGCTTCTTGAATCAGAGCATAAAATTTCTTGTATAAGATCATAGCTTCTTTCTGATCTTGAAACTTCTTGTATCAGAGCAATCAGAGCAAGGTCTGTATCAGAGCACTTAAAGGCATTGCTTGTATCACAGCTTGAAAGAGCTTGAAATGTATCAGAACATTGAGTTTGATTGCTTCAACTCTTTGAGAGATTTTCTTCAGATATGCTTCTCCTTATATTTTCTTCTCTCCTTTTTGCTTCTTCCTATATTGAGCTTGTTCAGAGTATCACATTCCTGCAAAACTATCAAAGACAGAAAACTTGCAATATAATAGTTAGGAATGTTGAGACTTAAGCCCAGCAATTGATATTATAAATCAATTCAATTAGCACGCTTCACCCCCTTTTTGTCATAACATCAAAAAGTATAAAAGATTCAGATGAAAGACACAATAAAAAAAAGAAGAGAGAAATAGATTTCATTGATTAATCAGAGGAGGAGTACAAGGCAGATGCAAACAATAAAGAAAACTAACTAAGACACAAGACTGACTACGACTGGTTAAGCTTAGAGGCTAAAGCTGCTAGAAGGTTCTTAATCTCGGCAGTGTCTTCAGCTTGCTTCTTGGAAGTATCTTCTTGTTTTTGCATCCAAGTTCGGAATTCCTCATTGGTGTCATCTTGCTTGTCCAGACGACTAGCCAAAGAAGCCTGATTCTGTTGGAGTTCCTTCAGAGTCTCAAACAGAACAGAAGTAGAAGGACCAGCAGAAGAAGTAGAAATATCATAAGCTTGAATCATCTTATTTTCAGCAACGGGTTCCTCTTCAACAGGAATCTCTTGGGCCTGAAACTCGTCAGCATGTTGCGCTTCTGCAGTAGGAATCTTTACTTCTGGAGGATACTCAACCTGAGGGTACACCATGTCAGGATGCTCTTCTAGAGGATTCTCCCTGAACCATTCAAACAAAACCTTAAAGTCTCCAGTGAGCACTGAGTACGGATAAGGCTTCCAGATGACCAGAGGCAAAGGATTTTCTACTTCCATTTCATCCACAAAGGGCTTTTCTTCCTGAATCTTCCCGTCTGAAATGGGATGAGAGTAGACGCCAGCAATGTACTCCAAAGCAAGTCCAGCAGGACCAGGAGCAGCAGCTAGACAATCCTTCTGGAGGTCCAGAAATACTGCTTGCACATCTTCAGCAAAAGCTTTCCAGCAGCTACATGATCTAGCTTGGAATCATGAGCAACCTTCAGAACGTCTAACCCTGTTCTGACCTTTAATTTTAATGATTCAAAACGCACATCAACAGAAGGTTTTGGAGGGTTGGTTCTGAGAGGGGTGATTGGAGATTTTGGGTTGAGGATGGAAATTGGTTATTCTGGGTGGAAGAAAGCATAAGGTTGAGGTTCTCTATCAAGCACAAAGGAAGTGTTTGAAGAGGATGGAAGAAGGGAGGATTCAGCCTCATTGTCAGAGTCTAAGACTACAACAATAGGGTCAGAGGTAGTGTTTGGTGATTTAAAGGTGTTCATAAGACGAATGAATGAGTCAGAAAAGGATGATTCTGGAGAGGGGAGGTTGAAGAAAACTGGAATGTCAACAGCAGGTTGGGGGTCAGAAGTTTAAGGAGTGGATTGCAGTTGGGATTCAGAAGGAGGAGGTTGAGTTTCAGAAGGTGTAGGTTTTTTCTGGAAGAATGGTGTTTAGGGGCGTTAGATCAAGAATGGGTTGTTTGCCTTTAGACTTGGTGGAGGCAGAAGATGGAGGGTTAGAAGGTTTGGTGGTTGAGGGAGGATTTGCTGGGGCTTTTTCTGTTGATTTTTCTGGTGAAGCTTCTGTTGATACATGTTTAGAAATTAAAACAGGAGCAGAAACAGGCTCAGAGATAGAAATACCTGAAGATTTTTGCTTCTTCTTCTGAGGCTTGGAAGGTACATCACCAACAGTCTTCCTCTTTTTCTCCTTCTTTTCTTCCTTCTTCTCTTTTCCTTTTTCTTGATTCTCTTCTTGAACTTCAGGCTTTTCTTTCTTCTCTTTCTTTTCCTTCTTTTCTTTCCTTCCTTCTTGCTGGTCTTGCTTTCTTTTCTTCTTCTTTTTATGTTCCTCTGTTTCTGGTATAAGATCAGCTGTAGTGAAAAGCTTTTTGTTGCTTATCCACACAAGATCATACGCAGAGCCTTCTTCTTTACAGAGGTTCAGATAGCTGACAACGATGTTTGGATGCTCATTTCTGAAAAACAATTCAAAATCAGCCAGAGCAGGGGCCTTTCTGGTCAAGATTTCATGATCCACGCTGGGAGTAGAAGCAATTGTGTTAATCAGATTCATCTTTTTCAAAGTGTGGGAATTCATGGTACTTCCACACATTGCAAAAGGATCTTTAATAATTCCGGCCTTTTCCAGATCACCAACCAATCCAGTCTGGACAAGAAGATATGTGATTATCCTTCCAAAAGGAATGATGTTCCTTTTGTACTTTGTAGACTTCAATCTGGCTTTCTCCCTAGAGTCTTTGACATGATTCCACATGTGGTTGAAAATGATTTAAGGAAGATCCACTTTCTCTTGTTTACCAATACAATACAGAATGCATTGTTGGTCCTTGTTCACATAGTTAGAAAAACAGTTGCCTTTCTATGATAGATGCATCCCGGAAGGATCTTCGCCCAAATTCTATAGGAATCCTTCAATTCCTTGATGATTGTAGACTCTTTTCCAGATTTGAAGATTTTTGTATAGACAGCGTCCCTATCTGTTCTTCCAATGATTGCTCCAGAAGCACCTTCAACATTTTCCAAACCAAACAATCTTCTGAGAAGATTTTCTGTAATTGAGATTTCTTCGCCATGAACAAACGACAGAATTGCTTTTGGCATGATTGTAGATGAACCAAAAACTCTTTAACTAAATCTGGGTAGACTGATCCACACAAACGATAGAAGAATGCTTCCCAACCTTGAAATTTCATGTCGTCCGTCAGATGAATATCATGTTCTTCCAGATTATCAAAATTGACCATCATTTCAGCAATAACTTCTAATTCGTTCAAAGGAATCAGACAGGTATTCTGAGAAACATTCTGTTGTTGTTGTTGATCTTGTTCTTGTTGTTGAGAAGATGAACCAACTTGTTGTTTAGGTGAAGACACCGTTGAAGATTGCTTGAGATTAAGGGGTTTCTTAACTTTAGGGTTTTTAAAAAGAGAGAAGAAGAGAAAGAAATGCATATAACAAGATGATGAATGCGTGAAAAAGGTTAAAATGAATATGTGATGTGTTTATATAGACACGGACGTGAAAACGAAATGCAATGAACTTCTGAATAAGAGCAGTTACAGAATGCAGAGAATCAATCACATTTAATATTGAGAGACATTAGTGGAGGTAGCGTGAGATTTTAAAAGATTTGCACAGTTACCTAGGGCGGCGTCTCATCAACTGTACGCATGCTTGTCCCTTCAGAATGAAAACGTGGTCATCATCTGGAATAGCTGGTGACAGCTGTTTTGCTTTAACAGAAGTTCTGGATCATACTTAGACATATGAAACGTTAGCAATAAAAGAATCAGAGTGTCTAAATGATCAAACATAATCAGAACATCTGATAAGAAAATAAATAAGCATTTCAAAAATAATCCATATATCAGATCTTCTCAACACCTTCATTCTGGGCATAAATCCATACTGATATTCTTCATAATGAACTTAAACCTATCTTCAGCAAGGGGTTTTGTAAATATATCATCCCACTGATGTTCTGTATCAACAAAGTTTAAAGAAAGAACACCCTTCTGAGCATAGTCCCTAATAAAGTGATGTTTGATCTCTATATGTTTAGCCTTAGAATGTAAAATAGGATTCTTAGATAAATAAATAGCAGAAGTATTATCACGGAATATAGGAATGTTACTCTCATATATCTGATAGTCTTCTAGCTGACTTTTCATCCTGAGCATCTGTGTACTACATCCAGCAGCAGCTACATACTCTGCTTCTGTGGTAGATAATGCAATTGTGGCTTGCTTCTTGTTGTACCAGGAGATCATATTACTTCCCAGAAACTGACAGCTTCTAGAAGTACTTTTCCTTTCAACTCTATCTCCAGCGTAATCAACATCACAATATCCTACTAAGTTGTATTCTTCAGATCTTCTGTAGACTAAACCAACATTAGTAGTACCTTTCAGATACCTAAGAATTCTCTTAACATCAGTTAAGTGAGATTCTCTAGGATTTGATTGGAATCTAGCACACAAACATACACTGAATAAAATATCAGGTCTAGAAGCAGTCAGATAGAGAAGAGATCCTATCATACCTCTATAGATCTTCTGATCTACCTTCTTGCTTACCTCATCCTTACCCAATACACACGTTGGATGCATTGGAGTCTTTGCTTCTTTGCTTTCAGACAGATTAAACTTCTTCAGAAGCTCTTTGACATACTTAGTCTGATGAACATAAGTTCCTTCAGAAGTTTGATTGATTTGAATGCTTAGGAAATACTTTAGTTCTCCCATCATGCTCATCTCAAATTCTGCCTGCATAGATTTAGCAAACTCCTTTCCAAGTGTAGCATTAGATGTTCCAAATATAATATCATCAACGTAAATTTGACAGATTAAAATATCCTTTTTAAAGGTTTTACAGAAGAGAGTTGTGTCTACTTTTCCTCTAGTGAAACCATTATCCAGAAGGAAAGAACTTAATCTTTCATACCAAGCTCTAGGATCTTGCTTCAAACCGTATAATGATTTCTTTAATTTAAAAACATGTTCTGGAGACTTAGAGTCTTCAAAACCAGGAGGTTGATGGACATAAACTTCTTCACCTATATAACCATTTAAAAAGGCACTCTTAACATCCATCTGATACAGAGTGATTTTATTCTGAGTGGCAAAAGAAATTAATAAACGAATAGATTTTAACCTGGCCACTGGTGCAAAGGTTTCTGTATAGTCAATACCTTCTTGCTGACTATAGCCCTGAGCAACCAGTCTGGCTTTGTTTCTGATGACTTCACCTTTCTCACTCAGCTTGTTTTTGAAGACCCATTTTGTTTCAGTGATATTAAATCCTTTAGGTCTTGGAACCAAATCCAAAACATCATTCCTTGTAAACTGATTTAACTCTTTTTGCATGGCAATTATCCAGTCAGCATCTTCCAGAGCTTGATCAACAGAAGTTGGCTCAATCAAAGACACTAGACCAAATTGACATTCTGCATTGTTCTTCAGGAATGCTCTTGTTTTGATGGGATCATCTTTCTTTCCAATGATAACATCTCCTGGATGAGCAGAGTTGAGTCTAGAAGATCTTCTAAGTGTTGGCTCTTCAGATATTCTGAGATTCTCTAAAGACGCTGCAAATTGATCTTCTGCATCATCATTTTCCTTGGGTTCTTCATTATTTGAGTTAGATATATCTATATCTGCAAAATTCTCAAACTACTTTGGCTTTTCATTGCCAAGCTTATCATCAAATCTGATATTGATTGATTCTTCAACTACTAGAGTTTCAGTATTATATACTCTGTAGCCTTTTGAGCGTTCAGAATATCCAAGTAGAAAACACTTCTGAGCTTTAGAATCAAACTTGTTCAAATGATCTTTAGTATTCAGAATATAACAAATACATCCAAAAGGATGGAAATATGAAATGTTGGGCTTTCTGTTCTTCCACAATTCATAAGGAGTCTTATTTAGAATAGGTCTTATGGAGATTCTATTCAGAATATATCAAGCTATGTTAATTGCTTCTGCCCAGAAATGCTTAGCCATATTAGTCTCATTGATCATGGTTCTGGCCATTTCTTGTAGAGTCCAATTCTTTCGTTCTACAACTCCATTTTGCTGTGGAGTTCTAGGACAAGACAAATCATGGGCAATACCATTTTCTCTGAAATAAATTTCAAAGAATCTGTTCTCAAATTCACCACCATGATCACTTCTGACTTTTATGATTTTGCATTCCTTTTCAGATTGAATCTGATTACAGAAGTCAAAGAACACGGAAATGCTTCTGCCCAGAAATGCTTAGCCATATTAGTCTCATTGATCATGGTTCTGGCCATTTCTTGTAGAGTCCTATTCTTTCGTTCTACAACTCCATTTTGCTATGGAGTTCTAGGACAAGACAAATCATGGGCAATACCATTTTCTCTGAAATAAATTTCAAAGAATCTGTTCTCAAATTCACCACCATGATCACTTCTGACTTTTATGATTTTGCATTCCTTTTCAGATTAAATCTGATTACAGAAGTCAAAGAACACAGAATGTGACTCATCCTTGTGTTTTAAGAACTTTACCCAAGTCCATCTGATATAGTCGTCTACAATGACCAATCCATATTTCTTGCCTCTGATTGATGTTATTTTGACTGGGCCAAAAAGATCAATGTGCAGAAGTTCTAAAGGCCTAGAGGAAGAGACAACATTTTTAGACTTGAACGCAGGTTTTGAAAACTTCCCTTTCTGACATGCTTCACAAAGAGCATCTGATTTATATTTCAGATTAGGTAGTCCTCTGACCAGATTAAGTTTGTTAATCTACGAAATCTTTCTCAAACTAGCATGACCTAATCTTCTGTGCCAGACCCACTGCTCTTCGTTAATAGACAAAAGGCAAGTAACCTTTTGGTTCTAAAGATCTGAAAGATCAATCTTATAAATGTTGTTCTTTCTCTTGCTTGTAAATAGGATTGAGCCATCCTTCTGACTAATAGCTTTACAAGACTTTTGATTAAAGATTATGTCATAACCATTGTCACTTAATTGAATTATGGACAATAAGTTATGAGCTAATCCGTCTACTAAAAGAATATTAGTTATAGAGGGAGAGTTACCAATACATATGGTTCCTGAGCCAATGATTTTGCCCTTCTGATTCCCTCCAAACTTTACTTCTCCGGCAGATTTAAGTTCCAGGTCTTGGAACATAGACCTTCTTCCCGTCATGTGACGTGAGCACCCGGAGTCCAGGTACCATGACATGTTTGTCTTTTGAGCTTTGAAGGAGATCTCATCAGAGTCTGAATCAGAAGTAGACTCTTCACCAGCATCAACTGTTGCCATGAGTGCTATGTTGGCTTGCTCATCTTCAGAGTCTGACTCTTGATCTGATGAATCTGAGTCATCCCATTTAGCCATTAGACCTTTCTTCTTTTCAAATCTTTTCTTGGGCTTTTCCCTCTGAAGCTTTGGACATTCATTCTTGTAATGTCCAGGTTCCTTGCATTCATAGCACATCACTTTTTTCTTGCCAGATCTTCTGTGTTCAGAAGATTCTCCCTTTTCAGGCCTATTGAAGTTCTGGAAGTTCTTGAATCTTCTCTTCTTGCTCTTCCAGAGTTGATTTACTCTTCTAGATTGTCGCAGGCTCGTGAAAATGAACAGAGTCGCCACCAATATATTTATCCCAAAGAGGGAAAGGAATATCAGAAAACCTAAGATGAATAAGAACGAGGTCTTTCGACCAGAGATAGGGTACGGGAGTCGGTTACGCAAGGGGAAGGTACTAGCACCCCTCACGCCCATCGTACTCGATGGTATCCACCTATGTTTGTTGCTATCTAAAGGGTGTGTAAATCTATAGCTTAATTACTAAGGGCATGCATGCAAATGAAAGAAAAGAAACACGGGGAAAATAAGGTTTATAAATAGTTGTGCTCGCTTAGGCCCCGCGACCTAATGCCTACGTATCCTTTTCAGGAATCAGAGCGCCGTAGTTCGGCTCTTTAGTTTTTGTTTGTTTTTGTGTTTTTTAGTTGAACAGTTACATTCACACTCCGCTGCTCGACCTCTGGAGTCTTAAGCTGGGAATGGAGCGGAAATAACGTGTCCGATTAAGAGAAAGAATGCCCTGAAGGCAAGAGAAAGAATGCCTCGGAGGCAAGAGAGAGAAGAGAGAAACTTGGTTTGTGTCTTTTAGATGTAATTCCATGATGAACAAAACCCAATACAAGGCTTCGCACCACTTCATTACTTTGATTTAGGTCTGAGCCTTTATTAAGTGTTTTAAGTGTTTTTGGTTGAGTGTTTTTTAAGGGAATTTACTTCGCGATTCGAATCACATAAAAATGCATAATGATCGAGAAGCAGATTAGGGAATGAATCCCACTCACTTCTATCCCATTATGTAATGTTCAAGAAACAGATTAGGGAATGAATCCCACTCATTTCTATCCCATTAATTAATGTTCGAGAAACAGATTAGGGAATGAATCCCACTCATTTCTCTCCCATTAAGTAGTGACCGAGAAACAGATTAGGGAATGGATCCCACTCATTTCTATGCCACTAAGTGATTGAGAAACAGATTAGGGAATGAATCCCACTCATTTCTCTATCACTTTCTTAATGTGATTCGCATCTCTATTTGTTAATGTTTTAATGTCGAAAGAGAAAAAAGAAGAAAACTAGCCTAAAATGAATAACTAGCCTAATGTTATGATTATACCTAAGTGGTAAGATTTTAAGGGAAAAGACTAAGCCTAATATTATGAAGATTATAGGTCCTAAATCTTAAAGGAAACATACAAGTGTAACCAAAATTACAAGTAAACAAATGATACAAAATTAGTGCAAAAATGACTAAAAGAAAGACTTGAAAATATATTACAAAACATGAAAGCACAAGATGCAAAATATAGTACTAAAGTGAATTAAAGGGACTATTATTTTTATTGATTTTTATATGACAAAGAACAAGAATTCTAATCAAGCAAAAGAATTAAAATACAAGCCTAAACTAATATTTTTTAGTGATTATTTTTTTTATGTCTAAAATTGGATTAAAGTCTCAAAATTAATAGGAAAAATTGGTTTTTATTATTAAAATGTAAAGGAAATCTAGATTCTAAAATGAACAAGAATGTGAATTCAGGGGGTGCATGTTGAAATGATGGTGCAGTAAGCAACACAGGCGCAGAGCCCAATAAGATCAAGGCCCAGGAACGTTTTTTTGTTATCAGATTTTGTAAAGTGCCAAAAATGGCGTTAGGGCCAATGGGGGTGACGAATAGCAAATCAGGCCCAGAGTTTTGTGTGTTTGATCCATGTGTTTCTACCATAATTTATCAATTTATCAATTTCAATTAATCAGACTTTGCATTAGACCAAATTAACGTGACCAGATTCTTAATCGCTTCCTAATTAATGCAAGGTTTTCATGTTAATTACAATTAATGTCAATTAATTATCATAATTTTCCAATGTTAACAAAAGGAAATAATGAAATAGAAAGAGGGATTAGGGCTCCTACTTGTGACGATTGGAATTCTCAGAGCTTCTTCTTCCTTCCTTGACGTGAACGGCGCGGCGGCGTGACTCTCCGATTGCTCTCTCTCCGTTCGTTTCTCGTTCGATCTCAACTCGATGCCACTCCGAGCGAACGGCTAGTTCAGGCGATGGAGATGATGAACGTTGTTGTTGTGGGCGCGGATTCGCGGATGAGTATCATGAAGACTGTTAAATCGTGTTTGAGACGAGAGCGAAGACGAAGATTGAAGTGTGAATGATGCGTGAACACGGTTCAGAGGAGGTTTGTTCTCTCTTTCTTCCGATTGCTTCTTCTTCTTCTTGAAATTCTGGCCCTTCTTTTGATTATTTCTGATTCTTCCGTTATTCTTTTCTTTTCTGTGGAAGCGTTGTTCTTCGTGGTTGTTTGTAGAGGAAGCGATGAAGAACGTAGAGAGAGATTGAAGATGGTTCAGTGGTGGCTTTTTGATGAGTTGGGGAAGATAATGATTGAAGACTGAAGAAGCTTGCGTGTGGAGATTGAACAGAATAGAGAGGGAATTGGAGATGGATTAAGGTTCCACGAGGGAGTTTTGAAAGATGAAGAAGAAAGTGATGGTGTGAGTCTAGAGAGAAGGTGTAAGAGTTGAAGGTTGGTGGTGAAGAAAATATAGTGGTTAGCTATCTCTGATCTCTCTTCTTTTCTCTTGAATAATCTGTTCGGTTCCAGTTTCATTCTGTTAGAGTTTGTTATAAGATGGTTAGGAGATCTGTAACTGATTTTTGGAATTTAGAAAAGTTAGTTATCAGGGTATGTGAAGTTAGTTATGAACTGTTAGGATTTTGTACTAGGTTGTTATGAAGCTGTTAGCAATTGGTTGGAAGTGGTTCTGTTAAACTGAATGTTAGGTAGTTAAGTTAGTTGGCGCTGAAGGTTAAAAAGAATAACACTTAGTTGTGAATAAATGGTTAAGAGAATTTTTTTGTTTATTTGACTGATTTGTGAAATGTGTTGTGTTGAATGGGAATATGTAGGACTGCACGTTTGTTAATTTATGTGGGAATGTGTAGGCTGGAAGTTTATGGTGGACTGTTAGAATGTGTATGGAAATGTTTATGAATGTATGGAATTGTTTGATTTTTGTTATGAATGGGGCTGCTGTTTGGTATGGTTTTGTTTTGGTTTGAATTGGAACTTGAGGTAGAATGGTAAATGATTGGGGCTATGGACTGTGTGCAGGTAGTGAGCCTTGCTGAGATTTTGTCAGTTGTGTGCAATCAGAACCATAGAACTGAAGCTGTTAGAATGCTGAGATGTACTTAATTCCATTTTTGCTTTTGATGTGCAGGTGTGAATTGTGTTTTGGAATGTTGAGACTCTGCTACAAGTGAATATAAAGTCTCAAAGATGAAGAGAAATTGAAGATAAATTCAACTGAATTCTTTATGATAGATTAGAGTGATGTACTGGAATAGGAATGATGTAATGGCTTTTGTAATGAGTTTAAACTTATGGAATGTGATATGATAAACTCTTGAAGTTGAGATGAACTCTTGTATTTTTTGTAATGGAGTTTGAATAATAGATGCCATTTGATATGTAGTTCCTTTTTGGTTTGCAATGTCTTTATAATAAGTTAGGACTATTGCAATCAATTTGACTTTGTAAGCTTGGAACTTTGATGTATGAATGGCAAATGATGCCCACTTTCATAAGCTTGTAATAAACCTTAAAAGAAACTTGTAATGAACCATGATAGTCATTTGAATGAACTTTGCAAATGGAGTTCATCTTAAACATCGAATATAGTTGAAACTTGAACTTTGAATGAATTATTCTCAAATTATTGTTTGGATCCAAATGACAAATTCCACACATTCAGGTCGATCCAATGCTCGAAGTAACATTAACTGACTCATACTTGAATGAAGTAGAAACCCCAATCTCCAAGATCCTTGAACCCAAGACAGCTTTATTGATTTAATGATGCATGAGTTTATTGATGACCTAAGATGTAAATGAATGAGATATGTAAGCCAATTAAGAATAATTAGATGGGCAAATTTTGGGGTGCAACAGCTGCCCCTATTTAATCGTCTTGAACCTGAAAGTGAGATTGGCACAAGCCTTTCGAGCATTCAAGGTAGAAGGAGATTAAATACCAAGTGAACCTGAAAATTTGCCTGAAGAAAGATGGGATCCACTGGGGTGAAAAGTGATGTCAACTCCACTGAGGAATATCAACTCTGGATTGAGAAAGTAATAACCGTCAACTCTGGGTTGAGTGGGGAAGAAAGGAGATAACCGTCAACTCTGGGTTGAGTGGGAAAAGACAAAAGATAACCGTCAACTCTGGGTTGAGTGGGAAAAGAAATCAATTCTGGATTGAATAAAGGAGGACCATCAACTCTGGGTTGAGTGGGAAGAAAAGAAATCAATTCTGGATTGAATAAAGGAGGACCGTCAACTCTGAGTTGAGTGGGAAAGAGAATAAAAGATAACCGTCAACTCTGGGTTGAAAAAAAGAAATAACCGTCAACTCTGGGTTGAGTGGGAAAAAGGAAACAAGAGATACCGTCAACTCTAGGTTGAGTGGGAAAAGATGATCAATTCTGGATTGAACAAAGGAGGACCGTCAACTCTGGGTTGAGTGGGAAGAAAAGAAATCAATTCTGGATTGAATAAAGGAGGACCGTCAACTCTGGGTTGTGAGGGGAAAGAAGAATAAAAGATAACCGTCAACTCTGGGTTGAAAAAAGAAATAACCGTCAACTCTGGGTTGAGTGGGAAAAGGAAACAAGAGATACTGTCAACTCTGGGTTGAGTGGGAAAGGAAACAATAAGAAATATCCGTCAACTCTAGGTGAGAGGGATAAGATAATTAACTCGGGGTTAAAAGATGAAAGGAAAATCAACTCTGGGTTGAACACAAAAACATCAACTCTGGGTTGAAGAAAGATGAACATGATTGACTTTGGGAGATGACACCACAATGGTAACTCTGAGTGATCTAGTGGAATATCAATTGATTGCTTGTAGGGATCTCCTCTGATGAGTAACTTGGTTTATGCTTCGCATGCAATGTTTGATTTTATGTACTTCTGGAGATGCAATGTAATGAATTCTATATGTAATGTACTAATTGATTAGGGTTTCTGCTTTGATGTGGAATAGATTAGGTCGAGTTCTGAAACTCTGTTTGAGAATCAAGGTGGGGTGGATGCCCCTGCTTTATTGATGATTGGGTTATGTGGGAGAAATGCCAATGAGAATGCAATGATATGTATGATTCATGTATGACTATGAATGGAATGATTTGTTTCCAAGATATAGATAATGGATAACAGGTGCCCTTGCGGGAAGGTTATTGCTTCAAGGATAGAATTTGTGAAGGTGTTTGGCTTGACTCCTCGACACCTATCTCGATATTTGACACTTGATTGAAGATGAAGAAATGAATTGTTACTAGCTTGCCCCAACATGTAGGATCTTTTGAGATAAGAACTTTGATATGCTTGAATCATGGAGATTTGCAATGGTCTGCCCCAGTGTTGATCATGGGATGAATGCCCCAGATTGAAAGGAACTATTCCACTAAATGGATTCTTCAGATATTTGCTTAGTGGATGACCAACCTTTGCCTTTGTAAGATTACTCGATGGAATTTCAATGTTGAACTTTCCTTGGTATCAAGTACTTACTTTCTGATTAGAGACAATTCTGTTTTGAAAAAGATAATGAGAATGCAATACACATGTTAATCTCAAAGGAAAAAGTTTTTTATTTGTCAAAATGTTGTACTGATACTAACACAAGTGACAAGCAACATTAGGAGTCAGTTTTGACATGATTTCACAGTTTGTACGCTTTCAGAACGAACCCTGCTTCAATTAGGACTTTTGAGGGTTGTAACGTGGCCGGGTTCACGGTTTAAGAAACAAAGGATAAAGGCTCAAGTTCTACTTAACCCACCCCTTCTTCGTGATTTCCTCCAGTCCTATGTTCAGCTTAGTTTGACACGAGTGTTCGTCTTTCAGGAAGGGTTGTGATGGATGAGGATCCTTTATAGCTTTGATGGAGGTGGCAGCCACCCTTTCGTGCTTTCATTGATGATTATAACAACTTGTCCCTTGGAGGATTTTTGTTCTTGTTCTTTTCTTTTGCTTTCCCTAACTTTTGCCTGGACAGAAAGTTTCTTTTGATTTTGGTTTTCATTGTCCAGCGGGATATGCCCTAATTTTTGCCTAAGTCATTTGCTTCAAAGCTTTTCCTTTCTTCTTTTTTTTGACTTAGCGGGCTATTGTTTCTTTTTTTTTATCACAATTCATAACTTTCTTTTCATTCTTTTTTTTTTTGTCTCATTCGGGAACAAGTTGTATGACTTTTGTGATTGACTTGATGAAAAGGTTGTGACTGCCTTCTTCTTGGTTAATGAGAGGCATCCATTGTGGATTGTGCTCTTTTGTTGTGAGATATGAGATATAATTGATCCTCTGATGGAATACCTGAACGTCGAGCGCTCGGTCGCACTAACTGAAGACTACCCTGCCCCTGGTTAAGATTGAGGGTTTTGAAATTTTTTTTTTTTTGAAAAGAAACTACTACTCCTTAGGCTCAAAGGGGTTGACGAAGGTTTCACTCCCTTATAACTCCAGTGTTTAGGAATTGAAACAATGCATGTACATCGTCAGCAGGATCTTGTTCCAAAAGCATACAATTAGTAGTTCATGTGTTTTTGATTTTTCATCATTCTCCTTTTTTAGTTGCTTAAGACAAATGAGTTGAATATCAATGAACATAATGACAAAGATGAAATGATTTGAGAAAAACATGTATATTGCATTATTTTTATTTATTCAAACAGAATGAGTTTCTTACAATGAGAAGTACTTGATAACAACGAAAATAGTACAATTGAAAATGCTTGAGAAATCTAAACAATGGCAAGATTGGCCTTTTTCTGATGCAAATGGAATGTTCTCTGTCAAACACAAAGTCTTTAGGCTCCATTGGTGGAAGGTGCTCCCATGAGGAGGCATGGGGCTCTCTGATAATAGTTTGATCTTGTTTGTAATTCCCCATGATTCTTTGTCTGTGAGCTCTTGTTAGATATCGGTATGGAGGAATCGTCTTGACTAAATTGATGGAGAGGAAGAAGGTAAGGGTCTTGGTAACCATGGATGCATATGCATGAATGCAAAAATGTTAATGAAGATGCAAATGTATCATAAATCAGGATCAAGGATCATGGCCTCTTGGATAACAGCTTCTCATGGTCAATAAGATATGGTCGAATCCTCTAGATTCAGAGGTTCGACGTTGCTTTCTGGATAAATAGCTTGTGCATAAGTCAAAGATGGTCGAACCCTCCAGATTCAGAGGTTCGACGTTGATTATGATAGATAAATGATGTAGAACTTCTGTATAAGTCAAAGATGGTCGAATCCTCCAGATTCAGAGGTTCGACGTTGATTCAGGATGATAATCTGAGCATAAGTCAAATAAGGTCGAATCCTCCAGATTCAGAGATTCGATGTTGATTATGATGGATATTCTGAAGGGCATAGGGTGGGATGGAGGCATGTTTTCCTACAAAACAAAATTTCCCAACCCATCTCACAGGTGGGATCTAGTATATGGTAGGTCAAAAAGGTCACCAGCGTTAACAGTTCGCTTGAAACACCATCATTGTTGCAAATACATGCCAACAATGGTATCCCATTTGAACCTCGACTGGTCGTGGGTCTCATGATCACAATCAACAGAACCTGACATTCTGTTGGCGTCATGACTATCCACTCTATCCTAGGTAGCCTAAGTAACACTCTGGCCTGGGTATTGGGCCTTTTACCTCAAATCAGTAACATCCCATCCCAACAGACAGCAGAATAATAATCATAGTATATGAAAATAAAATGTGATGCATAAAGAAATAAAGCAATAAAGCAATAAAGTAATAAAGCAATAAAGCAATAAATAAACACCCAAAGAAAAGAAAACAAACACAAGCTAGGATCGACTCGCTAAGAATGGACCAGCACAGGTCTATCACATCCCCAGCAGAGTCGCCAGCTGTCGCAGGCTCGTGAAAATGAACAGAGTCGCCACCAATATATTTATCCCAAAGAGGGAAAGGAATATCAGAAAACCTAAGATGAATAAGAACGAGGTCTTTCGACCAGAGATAGGGTACGGGAGTCGGTTACGCAAGGGGAAGGTACTAGCACCCCTCACGCCCATCGTACTCGATGGTATCCACCTATGTTTGTTGCTATCTAAAGGGTGTGTAAATCTATAGCTTAATTACTAAGGGCATGCATGCAAATGAAAGAAAAGAAACACGGGGAAAATAAGGTTTATAAATAGTTGTGCTCGCTTAGGCCCCGCGACCTAATGCCTACGTATCCTTTTCAGGAATCAGAGCGCCGTAGTTCGGCTCTTTAGTTTTTGTTTGTTTTTGTGTTTTTTAGTTGAACAGTTACATTCACACTCCGCTGCTCGACCTCTGGAGTCTTAAGCTGGGAATGGAGCAAAAATAACGTGTCCGATTAAGAGAAAGAATGCCCTGAAGGCAAGAGAAAGAATGCCTCGGAGGCAAGAGAGAGAAGAGAGAAACTTGGTTTGTGTCTTTTAGATGTAATTCCATGATGAACAAAACCCAATACAAGGCTTCGCACCACTTCATTACTTTGATTTAGGTCTGAGCCTTTATTAAGTGTTTTAAGTGTTTTTGGTTGAGTGTTTTTTAAGGGAATTTACTTCGCGATTCGAATCACATAAAAATGCATAATGATCGAGAAGCAGATTAGGGAATGAATCCCACTCACTTCTATCCCATTATGTAATGTTCAAGAAACAGATTAGGGAATGAATCCCACTCATTTCTACCCCATTAATTAATGTTCGAGAAACAGATTAGGGAATGAATCCCACTCATTTCTCTCCCATTAAGTAGTGACCGAGAAACAGATTAGGGAATGGATCCCACTCATTTCTATGCCACTAAGTGATTGAGAAACAGATTAGGGAATGAATCCCACTCATTTCTCTATCACTTTCTTAATGTGATTCGCATCTCTATTTGTTAATGTTTTAATGTCGAAAGAGAAAAAAGAAGAAAACTAGCCTAAAATGAATAACTAGCCTAATGTTATGATTATACCTAAGTGGTAAGATTTTAAGGGAAAAGACTAAGCCTAATATTATGAAGATTATAGGTCCTAAATCTTAAAGGAAACATACAAGTGTAACCAAAATTACAAGTAAACAAATGATACAAAATTAGTGCAAAAATGACTAAAAGAAAGACTTGAAAATATATTACAAAACATGAAAGCACAAGATGCAAAATATAGTACTAAAGTGAATTAAAGGGACTATTATTTTTATTGATTTTTATATGACAAAGAACAAGAATTCTAATCAAGCAAAAGAATTAAAATACAAGCCTAAACTAATATTTTTTAGTGATTATTTTTTTTATGTCTAAAATTGGATTAAAGTCTCAAAATTAATAGGAAAAATTGGTTTTTATTATTAAAATGTAAAGGAAATCTAGATTCTAAAATGAACAAGAATGTGAATTCAGGGGGTGCATGTTGAAATGATGGTGCAGTAAGCAACACAGGCGCAGAGCCCAATAAGATCAAGGCCCAGGAACGTTTTTTTGTTATCAGATTTTGTAAAGTGCCAAAAATGGCGTTAGGGCCAATGGGGGTGACGAATAGCAAATCAGGCCCAGAGTTTTGTGTGTTTGATCCATGTGTTTCTACCATAATTTATCAATTTATCAATTTCAATTAATCAGACTTTGCATTAGACCAAATTAACGTGACCAGATTCTTAATCGCTTCCTAATTAATGCAAGGTTTTCATGTTAATTACAATTAATGTCAATTAATTATCATAATTTTCCAATGTTAACAAAAGGAAATAATGAAATAGAAAGAGGGATTAGGGCTCCTACTTGTGACGATTGGAATTCTCAGAGCTTCTTCTTCCTTCCTTGACGTGAACGGCGCGGCGGCGTGACTCTCCGATTGCTCTCTCTCCGTTCGTTTCTCGTTCGATCTCAACTCGATGCCACTCCGAGCGAACGGCTAGTTCAGGCGATGGAGATGATGAACGTTGTTGTTGTGGGCGCGGATTCGCGGATGAGTATCATGAAGACTGTTAAATCGTGTTTGAGACGAGAGCGAAGACGAAGATTGAAGTGTGAATGATGCGTGAACACGGTTCATAGGAGGTTTGTTCTCTCTTTCTTCCGATTGCTTCTTCTTCTTCTTGAAATTCTGGCCCTTCTTTTGATTATTTCTGATTCTTCCGTTATTCTTTTCTTTTCTGTGGAAGCGTTGTTCTTCGTGGTTGTTTGTAGAGGAAGCGATGAAGAACGTAGAGAGAGATTGAAGATGGTTCAGTGGTGGCTTTTTGATGAGTTGGGGAAGATAATGATTGAAGACTGAAGAAGCTTGCGTGTGGAGATTGAACAGAATAGAGAGGGAATTGGAGATGGATTAAGGTTCCACGAGGGAGTTTTGAAAGATGAAGAAGAAAGTGATGGTGTGAGTCTAGAGAGAAGGTGTAAGAGTTGAAGGTTGGTGGTGAAGAAAATATAGTGGTTAGCTATCTCTGATCTCTCTTCTTTTCTCTTGAATAATCTGTTCGGTTTCAGTTTCATTCTGTTAGAGTTTGTTATAAGATGGTTAGGAGATCTGTAACTGATTTTTGGAATTTAGAAAAGTTAGTTATCAGGGTATGTGAAGTTAGTTATGAACTGTTAGGATTTTGTACTAGGTTGTTATGAAGCTGTTAGCAATTGGTTGGAAGTGGTTCTGTTAAACTGAATGTTAGGTAGTTAAGTTAGTTGACGCTGAAGGTTAAAAAGAATAACACTTAGTTGTGAATAAATGGTTAAGAGAATTTTTTTGTTTATTTGACTGATTTGTGAAATGTGTTGTGTTGAATGGGAATATGTAGGACTGCACGTTTGTTAATTTATGTGGGAATGTGTAGGCTGGAAGTTTATGGTGGACTGTTAGAATGTGTATGGAAATGTTTATGAATGTATGGAATTGTATGGATGTATGGAATTGTTTGATTTTTGTTATGAATGGGGCTGCTGTTTGGTATGGTTTTGTTTTGGTTTGAATTGGAACTTGAGGTAGAATGGTAAATGATTGGGGCTATGGACTGTGTGCAGGTAGTGAGCCTTGCTGAGATTCTGTCAGTTGTGTGCAATCAGAACCATAGAACTGAAGCTGTTAGAATGCTGAGATGTACTTAATTCCATTTCAACTGAATTCTTTATGATAGATTAGAGTGATGTACTGGAATAGGAATGATGTAATGGCTTTTGTAATGAGTTTAAACTTATGGAATGTGATATGATAAACTCTTGAAGTTGAGATGAACTCTTGTATTTTTTGTAATGGAGTTTGAATAATAGATGCCATTTGATATGTAGTTCCTTTTTGGTTTGCAATGTCTTTATAATAAGTTAGGACTATTGCAATCAATTTGACTTTGTAAGCTTGGAACTTTGATGTATGAATGGCAAATGATGCCCACTTTCATAAGCTTGTAATAAACCTTAAAAGAAACTTGTAATGAACCATGATAGTCATTTGAATGAACTTTGCAAATGGAGTTCATCTTAAACATCGAATATAGTTGAAACTTGAACTTTGAATGAATTATTCTCAAATTATTGTTTGGATCCAAATGACAAATTCCACACATTCAGGTCGATCCAATGCTCGAAGTAACATTAACTGACTCATACTTGAATGAAGTAGAAACCCCAATCTCCAAGATCCTTGAACCCAAGACAGCTTTATTGATTTAATGATGCATGAGTTTATTGATGACCTAAGATGTAAATGAATGAGATATGTAAGCCAATTAAGAATAATTAGATGGGCAAATTTTGGGGTGCAACATAGATAAGAGAGATAATTCATCTTCTTCTTCTGAATCTGACTCGTCAGATTCTTCTTCTTCTACCTGAAAACCGTTAGTGCATTTTTTATTATTAGATTTTAATGCAATAGACTTACCTTTCTTTTGAGGCTCATTTGCATCTAGCTCAATCTCGTGTCTTCTCAAGGAACTTATCAGCTCTTCAAGAGACACCTCATTCAAATTCTTGGCAATCTTGAAGGCAGTCACCATGGTTCCCCATCTTCTGGGTAAGCTTCCGATAATCTTCTTTACATGATCAGCTTTGGTGTAGCCTTTATCTAGCACTCTCAATCCAACAGTCAGAGTCTAGAATCTTGAAAACATTGCTTCAATGTTCTCATCTTCCTCCATCTTGAATGCTTCATATTTCTGGATTAGAGCTAGAGCCTTTGTCTTCTTTACTTGAGCATTTCCCTCATGAGTCATCTTAAGAGATTCAAAGATATCATGAGTTGTTTCTCTGTTTGTTATCTTCTCATACTCAGCATGAGAGATAGCATTTAACAATATAGTCCTTGACTTGTGATGATTCTTGAATTCTTTCTTTTGGTCATCACTCATAGCTTGTCTTGTAATCTTGACTCCACGAGCATTAACAGGATGTCTGTAACCATCCAACACTAAGTCCCATAAGTCACCATCTTGACAAAGAAAGTAACTTTCAAGTCTATCCTTCCAATACTCAAAGTTTTCACCATCAAAGACTGGTGGTCTATTGTAACCATTGAAGCTACTGCTTCCATTGTTACCATTGTTTTGCTCAGGAGTAGAGGTAGAAGTAGTTGTTTCAACCATTTTGATTTTTTGTTTTTCTCCCTTAATCTTTTGTCTAACACGGTTAAGTGCTTGCACCTAGAACCGGCGCTCTGATACCAATTGAAGGAGTGAAAAACACTTAGAAAGGGGGGATTGAATAAGTGTAACTTCTCAAAAATGGTAGATAAAAATAAAGAACACAGTTATTTTTATCCTGGTTCGTTGTTAACTAAACTACTCCAGTCCACCCCTGACAAGGTGATTTACCTCAACTGAGGATTTAATCCACTAATCAAACTTATTACAATGGTTCTCCACTTAGATACCCTCTAAGTCTTCAAGAGTCTACAGATCACAACTTGATCACTCTAGGAAATCCTTTTACAATCAATGTAAAATAAATATTACAAGAGTTTGATTTGCTTCTATGAAAGCTGTAATCACCAAGTGATATTTCTCTTACGTTCTAGTTCTTAACACTCACTAAAATATTGTAAAGTTGTGAGGTTGAAGATGAAGTTCTTCTTTGATTTTTCAGTTTGACAGCGTTTCAGTATTTTGCGCAAGAGTTGGATAGTTGCTTCTGAATCAGAACTTCTAATTATAGGCGCTGAGAGGAAATGACTGTTGGGAGCATTTAATGTTTTGCGTGAATAGTACACTGCCGCATTTAATGTTTCACACTTTTGTCAACTACCTCGAGCCATGCTTTCAATGCTTTTACCGACTTTGCCTTTTGTAGCTTCTAACGTTACTTTTGTCAGTCAGAGATTTGACGTTATAGCCTTTTGTACTTGTATTTTCTTCTAGACTCAGAATGTGTAGAATAGACGTTTGAATATCAGAGTCTTCAGCTTTTGGTACAAATGCAACTTCTGTCTTCTGACTTGAGAAGTGCTTTGAGCGTGATACCATCAGAGCTTCAGAGCTTTCCTTCTGACTGCCATCTTCTGATGCTTTCCAGTTCATGTTCTGATTCTGCAGGACCATCTTCTGATATCTTGCCAGACCATGTTCTGATGAAGCCATTCAGAACTTCTGGGTCAGTGCTTCTGAGCGCTAATTTGTGCATACTCTTTTATACTTTTCCTGAAATGGAAAACGTGAATAATTAGAATACTATATTCTCTTATACAAAATTCATATATAATGTTATCATCAAAACTAAGAATAATGATCAGAACATTTCTTGTTCTAACACTTATCTGAAAGCACCCAAAAAAAATTGGAATATTAGTTAATTCAGATATGTATATTCGAACTCGCCCCAAAAAAATTTGGGATATTGGTTAATTTGGATATGGATATACATATCTGAATTAACTAGTATCGCAATTTTCTTTTTTATTTTATTTTAAAAAATATTTATTTATAATTTAGTTATAATATAATTAAAGTGAGCTATTATTAATAAAGAATAACTTAATTTTATTGTATTTAGTATAAATTAAAACTTTAATCTTCACATTCAATAGCATAAATATTTATTATTAGAGATTAAAATATAATCAAATTAACATAATTTTATTGTCTCAAGATATTTATTTATAATTTAGTTATAATATAATTATAATTAAAAAGAAGTAACCAAATAAAATTTCATTACAAAATACATAGTTAAAGACAATGATGTGAGTTGTTATCAAACGTCTTACATTTCACTTTAATACAAAAAAACTAGTGTCAACTTAGAATTTTTTTTTTAAATAACCATGTATTAGAAAAGAATTACGCAAATAACCATATTTCGGAAAAAATTACGCAAATAACCAAGTTTCAGAAAACATTGACACCAAGGCGCCATGTGAGATGGCGCCACCATTGTATCTGATGAAGGGAGGCGCCATTTGGGATGGCTCCTATGTACAACTTTTCTGCAATAAGCCATCTCATATGGCGCCTTGGTGCATTTTCAAATGGAAAATTGAACAAAAATATACAAGGAGGCGCCATATGAGATGGCTCCTCCTCCTAAAAGTTGAAGGGAGGCGCCATTTGACATGGCTTATTGGGACTGAGTGTGCCATGTCAGATGGCGCCTAGGACTAAAAAAAAGGGAATAAGCCATGTGAGATGGCGCCTTGGTGTTAAGGGTTTCAGAAATCTAGTTATTTGCGTAATTTTTTTCGAAATGTGGTTATTTGCGTAATTTTTTTTTAATACATGGTTATTTAAAAAAAATCGTCAACTTAATACACCTATAAAAATTTAATTTTCTAAAAGATTTTCTTATTTATATTATTAAAAATAATTTTTATAAAAAATAAAATAGAAGAATTATTTTTATTGTATTTATTATAAATTAAAACTTTAATCTTCACATTCAATAGCATAAATAATTATTATTAGAGATTAAAATATAATCAATATCACATAATTTATTAAAAAAATAGGTCTCTAAAATAATTTTTAGAAAAAACTAACTATTCAAAATAACTTTGGACCCGATAATTTTATTGGGTCCATAAAGAGATAGTCCATAGAAAAACAGGCTAAGTGAAGTGTCGAATTGCCGAATGGGCGCGCTCTAGGTAGCCCGATTAATCCTGGATCACCCAGCCCAAACTCATGTCCATATTTTATCCATTTATCGCATGTGACTTATGAGGAGTTCAAGAGATAACAATTTAAGTCATAGTAGTCAAATGAAAAATTTGTCCATCCAAAATTTGAGGAATAATCGATCTTTCCTTACTCCCACGTATTCTTCGGTAAGTTAGGGAAAATTGTTTCTCTCCTTGTCCGACCATAGAAGACCTCAATTAATACTCCAACCTCAGAGTTTGGAGAATCATCCACTAATTTTAGGGGTGGAAAACGAGCATGCCTACCCCGCAAAAGCCCGCAAAAAAGCGGGTCCCGCCCCACAAAAAAATGAGGGCGGAGCGGGAAAGGCCCGCGGGCATTGAACTTTTTAGGCCTAAAAATAATAAAATTGTATAAAAAACTCATGTCAACAAACGCCTAAAAAAACGAGGCGGAGCGGGCGAGAACATTAAAGAGAGTGAGCCTAAAACCTTGCCCCGTCCCGCGAAAAAGTGGGGGAAAACAGACTTTCCCCGCGGGCCTAGCCCGTTTTGCCACCCCTAATTAACTTTATCAAACCCTAATGCTAGAAGAAGATTGAGAATCTATGTTCAGAATCTGGTTTTGATGATAATGAACATATATTTGTTGAGTAACAATTTTATTACTAATGGTTTCACTTAGTGTGCAGATATTATGCTATAAGCCTTATACAGGATTCATCAAAAACTGACTCAGATAAAAAAGAAGAATCAAACATCTAGAGGATTGAAGAAGTTGAAATTCATCAGATGTTCTGATTAAGAACATGTCAAACAAGCCTACTCAGAAGAACAACAACAGCATCAGAAAGAAACGCAGACTAGCTTCAAGAAATTAAGAAGAAATATCAATATACATGAAGACCTGTTACAGCAAGAAGATCATGTATGAAAAAGATCAGAAGTTCTGATAGAGTAACACAGTGACATACAAAAGCTACAACAACAAAGTCACACGTGAACGAGTAAAGGAAAATACAACTTCTGCCTACAAAAATTGAAAAATACAAAGGTTCGGAATCAAAAGAAAAACCGTTACAAACATCATCATTAGCAAAACAGTTGCAACAATTAAATGGAACAACCACCAAGGTTGATTAAAGAAGCAACCTACATGCAGCTCATTGGAGAAAACAAAAGTAAAAAGCAACACGCAAGCATTTAATGCGCCCTCCAAAGATCAAGATAACGGATACAATCTTAAGGCTACAAATAGAAGAAAGATTCATTGTGGAATGTGTGGTTAAAAACAAAAATGTAGTGCTCTAAAATGCAAAAATCACTAGGTGCTTAAAGCTTAAATAGAAGAGATCTGAAACAGCATCTTTTAGATACTATCAAATGGTATTCTTAATCTGCTTGAAGAAAATAATAGAAGGTCAAGACAAGAAGCATCCTTGAATAAGAACTGTTGTTCTTAATCTGCTTGAAGAAAAGAATAGAAGGTCAAGACAAGAAGCATCCTTGAATAAGAATTGTTGTTCTATATCTGCTTGAAGAAAAGAATAGAAGGTCAAGACAAGAAGCATCCTTGAATAAGAATTGTTGTTCTTAATCTGCTTGAAGAATAGAAGATCAAGACAAGAAACAACTCCGAATAGATACTATGTTCATGATCTGCCTTAAAGAAGAATTAAAGATGAAGATCTACTTGAAGAAGCTCTCTACAACTAAAGCTAATGTTCTTACTCTGCCTACTCATACCTAGCAAAGATCTCGTCAGAAGATGCAGACAAGAAGACTCCAACGACTATTCACTTGAATGTGATTACTTGTCATTGTATATTATAGGTTGTACTTAGAATATCTGCTTATTAAGAAGCATTGTATTGAAACCAATTTAATTTGGTGATGATGCCTTGAGCGACCAAGTAAAGGTCAGAAGCTTGAGAAGACAGTGGTTGCGGCCATTATGGAAATTCTCTTGGAGACCAAGTGATGGTCAGAAGTCTAGGAGTCAATGGATGTTATATTTGCAGGTTACTAGATTGATGAACGTTATATCTCGCTGAGATCACTAAAAGGTTCAGTCATCTAGGGGTTAGTCACTCGCGGGTAGCTTGTGCAGGGTTAGTCACAACAGTTGGTTGTGCAGGTTGTAGTCACGACGGAGGATCGTGAAAATGTAATCAAGTTTGGCTATAGTGGATTAAGACCTTTGTTGAGAGGCAAATCACCTGAAGAAGGTGGACTGGAGGTAGCCTTATTCAGAAGTTGAACCAGGATTAAAATAAAAGTGTCTTTTACTTTCTGCACAATTCATTTAACTCTGATCAACCACGCCGAATATCGTTAGAACTGTACTGAGACAAGTCAGAAGTTCTGATGATATAAAGAAGTTAAATTGAATATCTCATTGGTTATGCGACTCCATTCCAAGCATGCTTCCGCAACATTAAAAGTATATCCAGAAGTTGAGATACTAAGAGAAAGAAAAGAAATTAAAGAAGGGGAATTTTTAATTGATAAAGAACACAACTCAATCCCCCATTTCTTGTGTTTTTCTCCACCTTCACCTAACATATAAAGCCTCTTGTTATCAAACATGTGAGAGACTTTTTCCTTATTGTATTTCATAAGCATAATTGGCGCAAGGTGGGGTCTTATAAAATTAACCTAGACCACACATAATTTAACTTTCGATGCCTTAACAAACTAATTCAAGATAATGACCCAGTGAGGCGCCACCACAACTAGTAGTACCTGCCAAGATGAACAAGAAACCTTAGCAAAGATGCATGCTACTATGGAGGAGCTACGTCACTCCAATCAGACTTTATAGGTGAATATCCTAACCCTCCAAAAGTGGAACCATGGCGATTTTCATATATAATTTAATGTCCTGGATCCCTAACCCCTCTTAGACGAGATTGGGGTGCTTCACTATCAGAGAATTTCAAACTACCATCATTGGGGAAGTTCGATGGGAAGAGCGAGGCCAGGAACACGTCATCACCTTCAAAACTAAGATGCAAATCACTGGCGTATCTGATTCTTTGAAGCGAAAAATCTTGTCCAAAAATTTCTTAGAGGCGACCCTGAGATGGTTCGTGAACTTTCCCATCCTTTCAACAACTAGTTATCAGAAGGTTTCCACCACTAGCATGTTCAAGGTCTACCAAAGACACTTCGAGTTGCTGAGAGAATTTTTCGTCTGTTTCAAATAGGTGATTGTCAAAGTAATTCACCCAAATCAAGAGATGTTTGTGGGATAATTCCATAATGTCTTAAGAGCTGGGAATTTTAATGAGTCGCTCTCCCAGAAGCTTGTTTCCTCCCTCAATGAAATCATAGTTTTTATTAAATTTTACATCAAGGTCAAAGAATGTAATGCTAAGAAGAATGGTGAATCATTGCAATAGCATCACAAGAGTAATTATACCTCGCTTTTCAGAGACTGAAAGACTCTTAAATGAAGTGGGGGGACACTGAAAATTCCACGCCTCTCAATACTCGTCAGGAGAAGATCTCGTGTGAAGTGATCCACAGTCATGATATTCCACCTCCACACACCCCTAATATAGATGCAATAGGAGTCTGACTTGGAAGATGGTGCAAGTACCATAAGGTGATGGACCATCACACTATAATACCTATCAACTTGAGAATAAAATCAAACAGTTTATCCAAGAGGGGCATTCCAAGACTCAAGGGCGTGATCATCTTAGAAGCCTCGGGTACATGAAAAGGAACCCAAGAAATTTGAATAGGAGACCAGTTTTC
>NC_081181.1:197292958-197369387 GCF_029867415.1 Vicia villosa
AGTACGGAGCCAAACTAGTGGACTCGCATTGGTCACTTTCAATTGTCTTCTCACTCAAATGTTGTTTTTACGCAACAGATTTGGACCATGAAAAACGTTATACTTAGACCTTTTTAAAACAAATGTTTTTGCTAACATACACAAAGTAGTTTTATGGAAAGAGTATTTTAAAAATTATAATTAAATATGGTTAAATATATCTTAAATGAATGTGGCTAACACACTCCTTCTTCAATATATATACCTTTTGTTATGTGGATATAACAACATAGTGGAAACCAAGAAATGGAATATTGAGACAGGTGAAGAAGTAGCTTTTTTGGCAGCTTATAAATACTCTTCAATTCATCACATCAAACAACCACAACCATTCTTCACTTCACTTCTTTATCTTTTGCAACTATATCACTTCCAATGACAAAAACCGATTCCTCCCAACAACACTCTAACTCAAAAGTCACCACTAGTGATCCAATGGATATATGGAGTTCAATTTTGAACCAAAACAACAAAGATGAAGCTTCACAATCAAAAACCAGTCCATATATTCACCCACTTGTGAAAAAATCAAAAAGTTATTTAAGTGAAAAGAGTCTTGAAATTTGCACAGAGAGCCTTGGATCAGAAACTGGCTCAGATGGTTTCTCTTCTTCTTACACATCATCATCATCTGAGGATGATAATTTAGAGGATGATGAAAAATTGAAACAAAAAGTTGAAACAAGTTATTGTTTGAAGAATAAGAAAAAGGCTGGGTGTATTCCTCCACCACTCCCTTCACTGAGCAGTCAAAGTCAACAACTTCAAATGAGGTCCCACCGTGACAATGGAACATTGTTTTTGTTCCTACAAGTTGTTGTGTCGGTTCCTTCACAAAACAACTTCATCGCTACGCGACAAAATGGTCGCCTTATCCTCACTGTTGCTAATCATGTTAAAGAAGAAATTGCTGAGGAAGATGAGAGTTTGATAGAGCAACCAAATGCTTGTAGTTTTGAATTAGCGGTGAATAAGAAAGTTAAGAGTCCAAAGTGGTCAGAAAAGTTCAACAAAATGACAAATTTTAAGGATGTTAAAAATGTACAACATGGTTCGTTGCCACGGTCGTTGCCTTTGATCAATACATATCAATACTACTGGCGAACCAAGGCTACAAGAAACATTGATTCTCTAATTCTCAATGATGAAGAAAATAGAAATAGCAACAAGGTTGTTGTCTCTGGGAAGATGAATATGTATCATGTTTTTTCACGAGAGGTGTTGGTTCAGAATATGAAGTTTTGCAAGGATTCTACAACTACAACGTCTTTTCTTTTCTGGGACCGCTGTTGCATTGCTACATGAATCTTTTACTTTCTTTTCTCTCCTTTATGTTCCACTAATTTTAGTTATATATAGTAAGATTAATTAAATGTTGGCGCAAAATTATTTTATATTTACGATGCATTTCTTTTATTTTTTTTCTTTATTTATGTGTCTATGACATTGATCATACATATTTTATTTAATTATAACTTTATCGTATTTATATTATGTTCAAATAATTAAATCTCTCATTTAAATTTTTAATCTCATTTAAATTTTTAAGAGTTTAAGAAGACGTCAAAAGAATTTTTAAGTATTTATAACTACCGTATTTTTAAATTTTTTAAAGAGTTTTGTTGTAGTCTTAACAACACGTTAAAAAAACATCTCTAAAATAATTGTGATGGGTTCCGAGCGACCTTAAATGAAGTAAAAAGAGTATAATGCTTAGGTTTATTACTTACAATATTTTGTCCTTACAATTCTCGTGTTTAAAATTGGTCTCCAAAAACATTTCGCTTATACGTGACTCATGTTTGAGAGACTTTGTAAATGTCTGACTTTTTAACTAGTCTCGGAAAAACACTTTGTCCCTATGCAACTCATGATTTATGGAATGTGTACCTTTAAATCTATTTAGAATAAAGGTACTTGAAAGCACAGTAAAGATTACAAGCTTAGGTAATGGGTCGGGATGTAGGAAGAAGTTGGAAGACACCGCTCCAAGTTAATAAGAGTTTGTCCATGAAAATAAGACCAAGTTAATAAGAGTTTGTCCATGAAAATAAGACCAAGTTAAATCTTGGGAATAAGTCGGGTTGTAAGACAAAGTTTGAAGGGTCTGCCCCATGTTACCAAAAGCATGTCTTAAGTTAACAAGAGTTTGCCTAAGACTAGCGAGACTCCACCCATGATAACAAGATTCGGTTAAACCGGCTAGAAGTAAGGGTATTAATTGGTTCGGGAAAATATGATCTTAAACTGGAATTCAAATCAAACCATGGTGTTTGGATCAGACATTTTTTTAGGCCGGGTACAAAAATCGAACCAAATCAATTAAACTCGATGTTAATTGGTTCCAGCAACATATTTCTAAAACTATACTTGCGAGTCCGCCTACCCGAACCAACCATATTAATTCATATAATTTATATCATTATTATCATGAAAGCTAGTATAAAATATTTCACTTCAAGAAAAAAAATGAAAGGTCATTTGTGACATTGATAACCTATAAGGAGAAACGAAAAAAAACTAAGAATTATATATTATTATAGAAAATGAGTTGATGTAAATTAGATATTTTTTTAAAAATATATTTGTACATTTGTTTCTAATTGATTTGATTAATCTAATCCAAACAAATATGTTGTTTTTCGGTTTAGACTTTATCACAAAAATGTAAAAATTCAATTCAAACAATGGATTTTGGGAATTTCTTCTCCCACTATTATGCCTTTTCACAAACCCTTGGTGAAAATCCAAAAATATCCCTACAGTTCGATGCATGAACATAAACAAGTGAACCAACTTTTTATTGTTAGCGCAACAATCGGGAGAAGGTTAAGTGAGGAGCATTTTTATTTTTTGTGAGATTTTCCCGTGAGCAACACACTTTTGTAGAAGATACATCATTTGTCCACCTAAAATTTTAAAGTTATAGGAAAGAGAATTCTCTCAATTATAAATACTTAAGTCACAAATGTGAGTATTTCTCCCTTCACTATTCACAGTTACCATATTCTCAACAATTATATATAATTTTAATTCAAAGTTACATCTTGTATACCATATATTTTAGAGATGCAATTTCAAAAACAATAAACAAAAACAATAAAAATAAAAACAAGATTTAAAAACCACAACTTGATATATAATTACTGTAACTTGAGATAATTTCTTCGTCACAAATAAAATTTTCAATTGAAAATTGAACAAAACTAAAAAAAAAAAAAAAGAAAAAAAGAGAGAGCAATGGAACAATTAGAAACGGGTCCATTGTCCTAGTCCGAGAGTACGCGTGAAGATAGGAATGACATGTCATGCATGAGCTTGTGGTGGCAATACAATTTACCTTTTATAGAAAAATACACATTAAAATGGATAAGCAAATAAACACAAGTACTAAAAAATGAGATTTTTTCTTTACTCACCTCCCTATGGGGTCACCCCAGCGAAAACCCCATTTTACCCTGCTTCGGAAATGCATTTCCGAAAAAAAAATTTTCTAAATTTTTCCAGACTTCGGAAGTGCATTTCCGAAAAAAATCCCGAAAATTGGGATTTTGATTAATTCGGAGATGCATCTCCGGAAAAAACAAAAAAAATCTAAAAATCCCAAAAATTAATTTTAGGATATTAATTAATTCATATATCATAAATTTGATATAATTTATGAGTAATGAATAATAATAATTATATATTTTGATATAATTTATGAGTTATGAATAATAATTATTATATATTTATATTCTGATTCATATTTTAAAATTTAAAATAATTTTAATTAAAAAAATTAAAATAATTTCACTTATAAAATGAGTTATAATTTTTTATTTATATATTTATAATAATAATTATATATTTATAAAAAAAATTAAAAAAATGAGTGTTTTAATTTATATATTTATATAATAATTATTATATATTTATAAATATTATTATATATTTATATATTAATTATAAATATATTTATATATTTATATAATAATTATAAAAATTATATATTAATTATAAATATATTTATATATTTATATAATAATTATAAAAATTAAAAAAATAGTGTTTTAATTTATAATAATTATTATATATTTATATATTATATATTTATATATTTCACTTACAAAATTAATAATTATTATTATATATTTATATATTTCTATTCTGATTCATAATTAAAAATAAGTTATAATTTTTAATTTAGTTTAAAAAAATTAAAAAAAGATTTTGTCTTAATTTTATTTAATGAATAAATTTTATATTTAACTCTATATAATTCAAAATTTACTTATGAAATTAAAATTTTTTTGATTTATATAAGTTAGTAAAATAATTTTTAACTTTAAAATTATTTAGGCAATTTTGATTCACCTTGACTTTATTGATTCACCTTCATTTTATTGATTCACCTTGATTTTATACCTATTAATTGTATTGATTCACCTTGATTTTAATTTTTTAATAATTATTGATTTCTTTCGGATGTGTATATCCGAAACATTCCAAGACCAATTTGGTCTTGGAATATTTCGGAAATGCATCTCCGAAAACTCAGAAAACTCAAAAAAGTGGGTGTTTCGGAAATGTATCTTCGAAAACTCAAAAAAGGGGGTGTTTTCGGAAATGCATCTCCGAAAACACCTTTTTTTCGTGTTTTCGGAAGTGCATTTCCGAAAACACCTTTTTTTTCAATAAAAAGTACGTTTTCGGAAATTCATTTCCAAAACAAGGGGTATTTTGGTAAATTCGCCAGAAATATTTAAGAAGGATAGGAGGTGGGTAAAGAAATTTCCAAAAATATGCTAAAAATAGATTCTCATGTTAGGACAAAATATTATGGATTAGGTACGTAGTGAATGTTGTCCAAAGACAGAACCATATCCTCAACCATACATTCCCACAAGAATTTGTCTCTCATATGTTATGCCAATTGTTTAGTACGGAACTCAAGTAGTGGCCTCAATTCATTGTGTTGCCCCTTTCATGTTGGTCACTTCAGCTACTTCAATTGTCCTTTTACACAAAAGATTTGGACCAAGACATATTTTGAAAGAAAATTTCTTTACCCACCTCCCTATGGGGGTCACCCCCTGCGAAAACCCTATTTTACCCCGCTTCAGAAATGCATTTCCGAAATATTTTTTTTTCAGATTTTTTCAGACTTCGGAAGTGCATTTCCGAAAAAATCCCAAAAATTGGGATTTTGACAAATTCGGAGATGCTCCGAAACAACAAAAAAAAATCTAAAAAAATCTCAAAAATTAATTTTATGATATTAATTAATTCATATATCATAAATTTGATATAATTTATAAGTAATGAATAATAATAATTATATATTTTGATATAATTTATGAGTTATGAATAATAATAATTATATATTTCTATTTTGATTCATATTTTAAAATTTAAAATAATTTTAATTAAAATAATTTCACTTACAAAATGAGTTATAATTTTTTATTTATATATTTATAATAATTATTATATATTTACAAAAAAATTAAAAAAATGAGTGTTTTAATTTATATATTTATATATTTATATAATAATTATAATAATTATAATAATTATTATATATATATAAAAATTATTATATATTTATATATTTATATAATAATTATTATATATTAATTATAAATATATTTATATATTTATATAATAATTAAAAAAATTAAAAAAATAGTGTTTTAATTTATAATAATTATTATATTATTATATATTTATATAATAATTATTATATATTTATATATTTCACTTATAAAATTAATAATTATTATTATATATTTATATATTTCTATTCTGATTCATAATAAAAATGAGTTATAAATTTTTATTTAGTTTAAAAAAATTAAAAAAAGATTTTGTCTTAATTTTATTTAAAGAATAAATTTTATATTTAATTCTAAATAATCAAAATTTAATTATGAAATTAAAATGTTTTTGATTTATATAAGTTAGTAAAATAATTTTTTACTTTAAAATTGTTTAGGAAATTTTGATTCACCTTGATTTTATTGATTCACCTTCATTTTATTGATTCACCTTGATTTTATACCTATTAATTGTATTTATTCACTTTGATTTTAATTTTTTAATAATTATTGAATTCTTTCGGAAGTGTATATCCGAAACATTCCAAGACCAATTTGGTCTTGGAATATTTCGGATATGCATCTCCGAACACACCCCCCTTTCCCAAAAAGGGGATTTTTCGGAAATGCATCTCCGAAAACTCAAAAAAGGGGGTGTTTTCGGAAATGCATCTCCGAAAACACCTTTTTTTCGTGTTTTCGGAAGTGCACTTCCGAAATCACCCTTTTTTTCAGAAAAAAAGTGATTTCGGAGATGCATTTCCGAAATATAGGGGCATTCTGCGAATTTCGCCAGGGGTGGCCAAGAAGGTTAGGAGGTCTGTTAAGAAATTTCCATTTTGAAATTAGACCCTTTTAAATAAAATGTATTAATATAAAATATTTTAAATTTTTATCCTTTCATCCACCTCTTGCCTTAAAATTAAATAGTCTTAATACAATTGATTTTTTTTTAAATTTTTTACATTTCGAATACAAAGAATTTCTTATGTCTCTTTGCAAAATCTCTACCACATTAACTTTTTTAAAAGTATGTACTCCAATATCATGAATCATGTTTTATAGAGTATCATTCATAAATTCATCTTCTTACCCTGTATGCGATAGAGATCTTTTTTTTTGCCACTTCACCATGTCATACCCAATTCGTCAAATTTTGAATAATTATATCACAACCTAAATGATTGAATATATCTTATTTTGGATGTTTTTTTTGTATTAAAACAATTTTTACAAGGAAGTCAAAAAATCTCATTATTGTTATGAATTTTTTTTCAATGAAATCAAGAAATTGTATCACTCCATTCTCATACTATTTATTTACTCTTTTGTAGGGATGACAAGCAGACCCAAACCCGCGGGGCCCACCCACACCCGAACCCGAGTCTGAAGAGTATGAAAACACTTAGAAAGGGGTGTTAGAACAAGATTTGTTCTGATCAATATTCCTAGTTTTGATGATAACAAGGATATGAATTTTGTGTGAGATAATGTGGTACTCTAATACATTGCAATTTCCCTTTCAGGAAATATATAAAGAGTATGCACAAATCAGCGCTCAGAAGCTTTGTCTCAGAAGGTTCAGCATGCAACATCAGAACATGGTCTGGCAAGACATCAGAAGATGGTCAAGGCAGAATCAGAACATGGGTCTATGAAAGCATCAGAAGAACTTGAGATCAGAAGCAGAAGCACTGAAGTTCTCATGGTATCACGCTCAGAAGCACTTCAAGGTCAGAAGACAAGAAGATGCTATGCACCAAGCTGTTTGACTCTGATAATATTCAAATATTATATTCACAAACATCAGATCAGAAGAAAATACAGGTGGCAGGCTATGCTGACTGACAAAAGGAACGTTGGAAGCTATTAAAGGCAACGTCAGTAGACACAGCGTGAACAAGGCTCGAGGTAGTTGACAAAAGCGTGAAACATTAAATGCAATGCTGTACGGAATACGCAAAGCATTAAATGCGCCCAACGGTCATCTTCTCAAACGCCTATAAATATGAAGTTCTGATGAGAAGCAAGGTTGACGATTTGCTAACAATTAACTTGCTGAAACGCTGTTCAAATTCAAAGCTCAGAAAACTTCATCTTCATCAAAGCTCACTACATTGCTGTTGTAATATATTAGTGAGATTAAGCTTAAACGTTAAGAGAAATATCACTGTTGTGATTATAGCTTTTCAGAAGCATTTGTAATACTCTTAGAATTGATTACATTAATTTGTAAGTAACTAGAGTGATCAAGTGTTGATCAGGATACTCTAGGAAGTCTTAGCTTGTGTCTAAGCAGTTGTAATTAGAGTGATCACGTGGTGGTCAGGATACTCTAAGAAAGTCTTAGCTTGTGTCTAAGCATTTGTTCCTGGAGTGATCAGGTTGTGATCAGGATACTCTAGAAGACTTAGTCGCGGACTAAGTGGAAAACCATTGTAATCTGTTGCGATTAGTGGATTAAATCCTCAGGTGAGGTAAATCACTCCGTGGGGGTGGACTGGAGTAGTTTAGTTAACAACGAACCAGGATAAAAATAACTGTGCATATTATTTTTATCGTTCAAGTTTTTAGACTACACTTATTCAAACCCCCCCTTTCTAAGTGTTTTTCTATCCTTCAATTGGCATCAGAGCGCCGGTTCTAAGGTGCAAGCACTTAACCGTGTTTAGAAAAGATTCAGGAAGAGAAAAACGCTTCAGTAAAAGATGGCTGGTGAATCTCAATCAAATCCAACTGCATCTACATCTGGCTCTGCTGAGCAATACAATGGTAACAATGGTTATACTAGACCACCAATATTCGATGGTGAAAACTTTGAATATTGGAAAGATAAACTGGAAAGTTACTTTCTTGGTCTGGATGCTGATCTATGGGATCTTCTGTTGGATGGTTACAAACATCCTGTTAAAGCTACTGGTGTAAGGCTCACGAGAAGCGAAATGACTGATGATCAAAAGAAAGATTTCAAAAATCATCACAAATGCAGGACTTTTTGCTGAATGCTATCTCTCATGCTGAGTATGAGAAGATATCTAACAGGGAAACGGCACATGACATATATGAGTCCTTGAAAATGACTCATGAAGGAAATGCTCAAGTCAAGGAGACTAAAGCTCTTGCTCTAATCCAGAAATATGAAGCCTTCAAGATGGAGGATGATGAAGATATTGAGAAGATGTTCTCAAGATTTCAAACTCTAACTGCTGGATTGAGAGTTCTGGATAAAGGCTACACCAAGGCTGATCATGTAAAGAAGATTATCAGAAGCTTACCCAGAAGATGGGGTCCAATGGTAACAGCATTCAAGATTGCCAAGAATCTGAATGAAGTTTCTTTGGAAGAGCTTATCAGTGCCTTGAGAAGCCATGAAATTGAGCTGGACGCAAACGAGCCTCAGAAGAAAGGTAAGTCTATTGCATTAAAATCTAATATTAAAAAATGCACTAACGCTTTTCAGGCTAGAGAAGAAGATCCTGAAGAATCAGAATCTGAAGAAGAAGATGAACTGTCCATGATCTCCAGAAGGGTGAACCAACTCTGGAAGAGCAAGCAAAGGAAGTTCAGAGGCTTCAGAAGTTCAAAGAGATTTGAACGTGGAGAATCTTCTGGTGACAGAAGATCTGACAAGAAGAAGGCTGTCTGCTATGAGTGCAATGAGCCTGGACATTACAAGAACGAGTGTCCAAAACTTCAGAAGGAGAATCCCAAGAAGAAGTTTCATAAGAAGAAAGGTCTTATGGCAACATGGGATGATTCTGAATCAGAATCAGAATCAGACTCTGAAGGAGAGCAAGCCAACTTTGCGCTGATGGCTACAGAAGATGATGGATCAGAATCTACATCAGAATCAGATTCTGAAGAGGTATTTTCTGAACTATCTAGAGAAGAGTTAGTTTCCAGTTTAACAGAACTTCTGGAACTCAAGGCTCATCTTAGTATCAAATACAAAAGGCTGAAAAAGCAGTTTGAATTTGAAACTAAGAAGCTGGAATTGGAAAATTCTGAACTGAAGGAAAAAGTTTTAAATCTATCCAAAGATAGTGGATCTCCTTCTGAAACAGAAAAATCCATTCCTAGCATGAATCATATTCTGAAAGAATATGACTCAAGCTTCAGAAAGTTCTTATCTAGAAGTATTGGCAGAAGTCATCTTGCTTCTATGATATATGGTGTTTCTGGAAACAGAAGGTTTGGTTTTGGCTATGAGGGTGATACCTCACATAAATTTGAACCTATTGATGATCTGAAGATCACATACATGCCATTGTATGATCAGTTCAAATATGGCCATGCACATGATATTAGGCTCACTTCACATGCACAGAAGTTTAACACTGTTCACACCAAGAAGCATGTGACACATCCTAAGAAATATCATGCTGACAAACCTAAAGAATATCATGTTGTTCCTCCTGTTAAATATTTTGCTAAACCCAAGTTCAATCAGAACTTGAGGAGAACTAACAAGAAAGGACCCAAGAAATTGTGGGTACCTAAGGAGAAGATAATTTCTGTTGCAGATATCCTTGGCGGCAAAGAGGACAGAAAGCAAAATGTCATGGTACCTGGACTCTGGGTGCTCGCGACACATGACGGGAAGAAGGTCTACATTCCAAGACCTGGTGCTTAAACCAGGTGGAGAAGTCAAGTTTGGAGGAGATCAGAAGGGCAAAATCATTGGCTCTGGAACCATAAGTCTTGGTAACTCTCCTTCCATAACTAATGTACTTCTTGTAGAAGGATTAACGCATAACTTATTGTCCATAAGTCAATTAAGTGACAATGGTTATGATATAATCTTCAATCAAAAGTCTTGCAAGGCTATAAGTCAGAAGGATGGCTCAATCCTATTTACAGGCAAGAGGAAGAACAACATTTATAAGACAGATCTTCAGGATCTTAAGAATCAGAAGGTGACTTGTCTTATGTCTGTTTCTGAAGAGCAATGGGTCTGGCACAGAATATTAGGACATGCTAGTTTGAGAAAGATTTCTCAGATTAACAAACTAAATCTAGTCAGAGGACTCCCAAATCTGAAATACAAATCAGATGCTCTTTGTGAAGCATGTCAGAAGGGCAAGTTCTCCAGACCTGCATTCAAGTCTAAGAATGTTGTTTCTACCTCAAGGCCGTTAGAACTCTTGCACATTGATCTGTTTGGCCCAGTCAAAACAGCATCTGTCAGAGGGAAGAAATATGGATTAGTCATCGTTGATGATTATAGCCGCTGGACATGGGTAAAGTTCTTGAAACACAAGGATGAGTCTCATTCAGTGTTCTTTGAATTCTGCACTCAGATCCAATCTGAGAAGGAGTGCAAGATCATAAAGGTCAGAAGTGATCATGGTGGTGAATTTGAGAACAAATTCTTTGAGGAGTTCTTCAAAGAAAATGGTATTGCCCATGATTTCTCTTGTCCCAGAACTCCACAGCAAAATGGAGTTGTAGAGCGAAAGAATAGGACTCTACAAGAAATGGCCAGAACCATGATCAATGAAACCAATATGGCTAAGCATTTCTGGGTAGAAGCAATAAACACTGCGTGTTATATTCAGAATAGAATCTCTATAAGACCTATTCTAAATAAGACTCCTTATGAATTGTGGAAGAACAGAAAGCCCAACATTTCTTATTTCCATCCTTTTGGATGTGTATGTTTTATTCTGAATACTAAAGATCGTCTTGGTAAGTTTGATTCTAAAGCACAAAAGTGTTTCCTTCTTGGATATTCTGAACGCTCTAAAGGCTACAGAGTATACAATACTGAAACATTGATTGTAGAAGAATCAATCAATATCAGGTTTGATGATAAGCTTGGTCTTGAAAAACCAAAGCAGTTTGAGAATTTTGCAGATTTTGATATTGATATATCAGAAGCTGCAGAACCGAGAAGCAAATCTCCAGAAGCTTTGCATATCAGAAGTAATGAATCAGAAGATCATTCAGATTTACATTAGCACACTTCAGAAGAAGTGATTCCAGAAGAGAAAGTTGATCAAATCAGAAGCAGTGATCAAAATCAGCAGACGTAAAGACTATTCAAATTTTTACAGCTGTCATCTATTATCTGATGGTAAACACGTGTTTGTACGGTTTGTACAAAGCGTGCAGTTGAAAAGACGCCGACCTAGGTAACTGTATTAAATCATTTCATTTACCACGTTCTCTCACCTAACGTCTCTCATCATTTAATGAAATTGATTTCTTTTGATTCTGGAACTGTTCATTTTTTTTTATTCTCTATTTCAAATCCGTCTCTCTATATTCTTTTCAAATCGTATCATATATCCTTTTTCGCTCCCTGTCTCTCTTTCTTCTTGCATACTCTCTTTTGAACCCTAACCGAAAACCCCGTTTTTTTTTTCATCACATTTGTTCATTCTGCTTAAATGGCTGGCTCTTCTTCACAAAATGTTGATTCATCTACTCTTCTCCATATTCAAAATGAAGTAAATCAGGAACTCACTCCTGTTGTTGCATGCTCCATTCCAAAAGACAAACTAGAAGTTCTATGTGAACTTATGGTTGATTTTGATAATCTTGAAGAACATGAATTTCACCTCAAAGAAGATATCATTTTTCAAGGATGGACTTCGTTGTTTGCTGAGTTCTGTGGTCCTGTCTACCCAGATCTTGTCAAGGAATTCTGAATACATGCAGTGGTTGCTCCAAAATCAATATTATCCTTCGTCCATGGAAAGTTTGTGGTTGTAACTGAAAACATCTTAAGAGTGATGTTTGATCTGAAAAACCCTGAAGGGGCTTTTGAAATTGATCAAAGGGCAAATTGGGGAGATGTTTTGTCTACTCTCTATCCGGACGTTAATGAAACAAAAAGTGTCAAGGACTTGAGAGATCTCTTCAAAATTTGGACCAAGATTCTTCTTGGGTGTTTCTATCACAGGAAAGGGACACATGCCTCTGATTTCATCAACAATGAGCAGAGATACATTCTGTATTGCATTGCCACCAAGAAGAAGGTTGATGCCATTTACATTATCTTCAACCACATGTGGAAGGCTGTGAAGGAGTCCAGAAATGCTTTCAGAGAGAAAAATTGTACCACCATTCCGTTTGGCAGAATTATCACCAATCTTCTGGTTCATTCCAAGATTGTTGAGCAACTGGAAACTGAAGGCACTATCAAGAACCTTGCTGTCACAACTGGGGCCTGTCTGAATGCCTTCACCTTAAAGAAGATGAAAGTGATTAAGGCTATCAGTAAGACTCCCCAACCTCTTGCGGGAACAAGAATCAGAAGAGCACCAGTTCTAGCTGAATTTGAAACTTTCTTCAACAGTGAGGTACCTGAAGTCAGAACTAGGTATTTGAAGTCTCAAGAAGAAAATAAAAGTCTCAAAGATCAAGAGAAGGGTGCTCCAATCATAGTAAATCGCAAGAAGGAGGAAAGGACTAAAAGAAAGTTTGATCATCCTTCTGAAGAGGTCATTGCAAAGGTTGCTAAGGTTGTGTCTGTTGATTTTGAGAAGAAAAGGAAGGAAGCTGAGAAAAAGAAGAAGAAGTCAATCAACAATGCTGAGATTGTTAAAGCTGTTGAGAAGAAGAAAACCAGAAAAAGGAAGATGATTCTTCAAGAGTCAGATGAAGAAAATGCTGCTCAAGAGGCTGTGAATCAACAAGAAAGTCTCGAAAATGTCAGAAGGAAAGAGATATCTAAAGGCAAAGCAAATATTGTTGAAGAGCCTAAGAATAAGAAACAAAAAAGGACTGAGGCTGTGGTTGAAGCTTTTCAGAGAGCATCCAAAGGTATATGCATTTCTGAACCTGATTCTGCTCCTGCTGATTTTTCAGAAGTTACACCAATAGCGGTTGCCCCTACCCCTGAACCAAACCAAATTCTCCTCCTCTTTCACCAATTCCAGATGCCTCCATCCCTTCTCCTTCACCCTCAACTAACTTTGTTTCTGACCAAGCTGCTGTTGATCATGTTCTAGATATACCACCAATTCAAACTCTCTTTCCACCACACACAAATATCTCCATCTCTCAACCTCCTCCCCATGCCACCTTTGAACCTATTCCTTCTACCTCTCTAAATAACCATAGTGACTCTATTCTTCCAACCTCTGCATCACATGAACAGCTGCTCCGTGATTGCAACTACACTCCCAAGCCTCGTCCTGAAGCTGAAGTGGTAGTGTTAGATTCTGATACTGAAGCAGAATCTTCTTATAGGTTGAATAGAGAACCTCAACCGTACTTCATCCCCAACCCTGCCTTTTCAAAAACCCAATTAAAATCCCACCCCATCTACCCTATTGGTGAAATTTTTGAAAAAGTAAAGAGGAATCTCAGAAGTATCTTTGATACTCTCAGAATTGCTGAAAGTTCTGGCTTGAATGATGTTGCTATGCGGAACTTCTGGAGGATCTTACGCAGAGAATCAGATGCTCTGTTTTTAGAACTTCAGGAAGCCTGTATAGAAGCTGCCCCACGGCCTCGTGAAATTCTGAGAAGCTATGAAGACTTCTGGTTTGTTCGTCTCAGAGGAAGACATCTTTTGGAAGAGAAGCCCTTTTTGGATGAATTGGAACAAGCAAGGCTGGCTGCTGCATTAGAAGCTAATCCATGCAGGGATATTGTTGTCTGGATACCTCAATATCCTGTTCTACTTGGGGATTTCAAGACCCTCTTTGACTTTCTGAGGGAAAACCCTTCTAAGGAAGACCCAAGCTTGGTCATTCCAGAAGTTGTTGACCCACCAGAAGTTGAAGGTCCTTCTGCCCCCAGGAATCTTGCTGCCATTCTTCAGGCACTTGAAAATGGAGATTCTGAGATTCCAGCTGCAGATTATGGAGATGCTTCTATGCAAGAAGCAGATGTTGAAGATCATGTTGATGAAACCATTCCTGTTGAGGAAAATCCTGTAAATGATCTGACTATGGAAGCCGCGGATCAGAATGCCATCCCTGTGGATAGAAGCTGTGAAGCTTCTTCTAATGAACCTTCCCGTCTTGCAAGGACTTTGGAAGTTCTTCAGAAGAACCAGGAAGAGCAAAGCTCAGTCAATGCTGAGTTTAGAGCTTGCATAGAGAAGCAGAATGAGCACAACAATGGGGTTCAAGAGATGCTGGCCAAGATCTTGTCAAGGCTAGGGTCGTCTTAGATTGAGTCTGTGTTGTTTTGTTTTTGCTTTTGCTGCATATGTTTTGTGCATCTTGTCTTCCTTCTCTGTGTGTACTTCTGTACTTGTCTGTTTGAACTTCAATGAAATTCATCCTTTTTCTTCCGTGTGTTTCTTTTTGTTTTTATCTGAATCTTTTATGTTTTTGATGATATGACAAAAAAGGGGGAGAAATATGTGATAAATGATTTGATTTAATCAGTTGCTTTACTAACAGAACTTGCAAAGTTCTATGTTTTTAAGTTGTGTTGTTGCAGGAATCAAAGATTCAAGATCAACATAAGAAGCAACAAAATGAATCAAGCTCTTGGATTCTTGAAGCAAGCTGAGTGCTAGGAAGCTTCAGAATCAGAAGCAAGAAGGAAGAATGATCAGAAATTCTGATAAAAGAATATGATCCAAATCATTGTCTATTTGCTCTGATACATTGTCTATTGGATCTGATATATTCTATATGGCTTATATGGCTCTGATACATATTTTGTGTTCTGATACACATTTTATGTTCTAACTCATTCATGCTGACTTTTGTCGTTTAGTTTTGTTCTGTAACATTTCAGGATGTAGAGATGCTCTGATGATGCTCTGGTACATTTAACAATGTTCTGATACAATCTAGCATGAAGTGATGTAAGAAGAAATTCAAAGCTCTGAAGCTATCCGAGGGAAGCAGAAATCAGAAGCTGTGAATGTTCTAAAGATCCAGAAAACTCAAGTTCTGAAGCTGTCCTAAATGGAAGCATGAATCAGAAGCTGTGAATGTTCTGAAGAACAAAGAAATTCAAGTTCTGAAGCTGTCCTAAATGGAAGCAGGAATCAGAAGCTGTGAATGTTCTGAAGATCAAAGAAATTCAAGTTCTGAAGCTGTCCTAAATAGAAGCAGGAATCAGAAGCTGTGAGTGTTCTAGGGATCTAAAGAAATTCAAGTTCTGAAGCTGTCAAATGGAAGCAGAAGTCAGAAGCTATGAATTATCAGAAGACAGAAGCTTATGTGATCGTCTCTACCGAAATAATCAGGGAAGTCTTTTATTATTAAAGTTCTTCGAGTATTTATTTCAGGGGGAGATTATTCATCTCAGGGGGAGATTGTTAATCTCAGGGGGAGACATATTCACATGCTTATGTTATAGCTGTGTAATTTGTCTTTAGCCGTCTGCTCTTTCTGATCGCAAATTCATATCATTTATATATGTTTTTGTCATCATCAAAAAGGGGGAGATTGTTAGAACAAGATTTGTTCTGATCAATATTCCTAGTTTTGATGATAACAAGGATATGAATTTTGTGTGAGATAATGTGGTACTCTAATACATTGCAATTTCCCTTTCAGGAAATATATAAAGAGTATGCACAAATCAGCGCTCAGAAGCTTTGTCTCAGAAGGTTCAGCATGCAACATCAGAACATGGTCTGGCAAGACATCAGAAGATGGTCAAGGCAGAATCAGAACATGGGTCTATGAAAGCATCAGAAGAACTTGAGATCAGAAGCAGAAGCACTGAAGTTCTCATGGTATCACGCTCAGAAGCACTTCAAGGTCAGAAGACAAGAAGATGCTATGCACCAAGCTGTTTGACTCTGATAATATTCAAATATTATATTCACAAACATCAGATCAGAAGAAAATACAGGTGGCAGGCTATGCTGACTGACAAAAGGAACGTTGGAAGCTATTAAAGGCAACGTCAGTAGACACAGCGTGAACAAGGCTCGAGGTAGTTGACAAAAGCGTGAAACATTAAATGCAATGCTGTACGGAATACGCAAAGCATTAAATGCGCCCAACGGTCATCTTCTCAAACGCCTATAAATATGAAGTTCTTATGAGAAGCAAGGTTGACGATTTGCTAACAATTAACTTGCTGAAACACTGTTCAAATTCAAAGCTCAGAAAACTTCATCTTCATCAAAGCTCACTACATTGCTGTTGTAATATATTAGTGAGATTAAGCTTAAACGTTAAGAGAAATATCACTGTTGTGATTATAGCTTTTCAGAAGCATTTGTAATACTCTTAGAATTGATTACATTAATTTGTAAGTAACTAGAGTGATCAAGTGTTGATCAGGATACTCTAGGAAGTCTTAGCTTGTGTCTAAGCAGTTGTAATTAGAGTGATCACGTGGTGGTCAGGATACTCTAAGAAAGTCTTAGCTTGTGTCTAAGCATTTGTTCCTGGAGTGATCAGGTTGTGATCAGGATACTCTAGAAGACTTAGTCGCGGACTAAGTGGAAAACCATTGTAATCTGTTGCGATTAGTGGATTAAATCCTCAGGTGAGGTAAATCACTCCGTGGGGGTGGACTGGAGTAGTTTAGTTAACAACGAACCAGGATAAAAATAACTGTGCATATTATTTTTATCGTTCAAGTTTTTAGACTACACTTATTCAAACCCCCCCTTTCTAAGTGTTTTTCTATCCTTCAAGGGGGGGGGGGTTGAATAAGTGGTTTATTTTTGCAAAATAAAAATGAAACAGTATTTTTATCCTGGTTCGTTATAACTCAACTACTCCAGTCCATCCGTCAAGGTGATTTCACCTCTCTCCGTCGAGGACTTAATCCACTAATCAAAAATTGATTACAATAATCCACGAAGGCAACAACCAACGTCTTCTTGAGAATCTTAACCACAACTTGGTTACTCAAGGAATACAAACTTTAACTTCTTGAGAATCCTAACCACAACTTGGTTACTCAAGAAACAAATACAAACTGATTCTCTATCAAGTGATCTTAGATGCTTCTTAATCTAAGCTGTATCACAACTGTGATTTTTCACTAAGTTTAGTACAATGAAGATGAACTTAAATTGATACTATGAACAATAATATTTTCTTTCAGTATAAGTGTTCAAGTATGAAAGATTTTCTTTGAGCGTATTTGTAAGTATCTTGCGTGTATTATCTATATCATGTATGAGCTCTCTATATTGTGTCTGTTTTTCTTTTTCAAATTATCTTTTATTTATAGCGTTTTAAAGATATCGTCCAATGCTGGATAATAGGCTAGCTTAGCCTTTCATGTTTGCGTGTTATCTTGGATAAACTTGTTTTCCACGCTTCTTGAGACTTGTTACTAAATCTGCTTTTAGCCGTTAATAATCATTATGTCTTCAACGGTAATCTTTCTTCTGTCAGATTATTTTAGCTTGTATTTCTTCAAGAAAACTTCTTTCTAACTTTGTAGAAATAACGTTTATCAGAATTATGCTTCAGCGGTTGGTGCTTTAAGAAGTTTCTTCATTAGAGCTTCTTTTAGACTTCAGCGTGACTTTTCTTTATATTGTTCATTTCAGCATTGTATGTAGTCCAAGTTCTGATGGTACTTGTTTTGCTTGAACTTCAGCATTCGCTAGAACTTCTTCTGAAATAAGAAATATATAATTAGAGTATCATATTTACTTATACAAAATTTATTTAATTGATATCATTAAAAACGAAGATAAGATTTGAACCAAACTATGTTATAACAAAGTCAACGGGTGAAAACCCGAGTTGGCTGAGTTTGGGTTCGGGTGCCACCTGATATTTCGGGTGCAGTTTGGGTAGTGTGAAACCCGCATTTGACACCCGAAATCACACCCGTTTATATATTATATATATTATGTTATATCATATATATATACATATTATATATATATAATATAAGAAAAATATATTTTATGTATTTTGTTGCGGGTTTGGGTTTGGGTGAAAAATCCCGAATCCAACGGGTGTGGACGTGGGTGATATTTTGTCACCCGAACAACCTTTGGGTTTGAGTTCCGGTGTCAATTTTGGTTGCAGGTTTGGGTAGTGTTAAACCTGCACCCGACCCGACCCATTGTCATCCCTACTCTTTTGGCTTTCATCCAATTACAATCCATAATCACATAAAACTTTTGAAATAAAAATAAAAATAAAGTTATCAAAACAGTAAACAACAAGACAGTCTCAAAATAATAACAACAACAAATATAAACAACAAACAAGAACAACAAAAAGAACAAGAATAACAACAAACAACAACAACACACTATGCCAAATTTGTCTTTTAGCAGCACCCCTACGAAAGCGCTTTTAGGAAAAAGCGCTGGTATAGGTTTCGCTAAAAACAAATTTAAAAAATACGCAAAAAAAGCGCTCTTATAGGGGGGTTACGAAAGCGCTTTCAAAAAGCGCTGGTAAAGGCATGGGCACGAAAGCGCTTTTCAAAAGCGCTCTTATAGGGGGGTTATGAAAGCACTTTTAAAAGCGTTGCTATAGGTGTAAGGCTACGAAAGCGCTTTTACCCTAAAAAGCGTTGGTAAAGGCATGGGTACGAAGGCGCTTTTCAAAAGCGCTGTCATAGCTGTTTTAAAATTAAAATTTTTAAAAACAAAATTAGACAGAACGTGTTTGCCCTCACAAATCCCTAATTCCCTCTTTCTCTCATGCCATCGCTGCGCCCAACCAAACTCAGAAAACTCAGCCGTGAGAAGAAGACCGTGAGCCACCGTTGGAGAAGAAGAAGCCGTGAGCCACCGTCGGAGAAGAAGACCGTGAGCCCCCATTCCAACTCAGAAAACTCACCATCTCAGCCGTCGGAGAAGAAGACCGTGACCACCAGTGTCGCCCTTGGTAAGTCGTTGACACCAATCTTGTAGAGTTTCAAGCTTTCAATTTATGTTGTGGTTCTGTTGTCTTTGTTGTGGTTCTGTTGTAGTTCAGTGTTGTTGCCATTACTCCAGTGGTTCTGATAAGCAAGAAAACGATAAGCCATTACTGCCATTTTTATACTTCATCTTGTCTCTGATTCCATCATTAACTAGCCATTTTTATTTATTTAACAAGTCATTCTTCTGCGCTTAGAATGTTCACAGAAGTAGTAAAGAATTAATGTTTGTTGTAATGCCCCAGACTGCTTTCGGGATGATCGACTGACCCCACAAACCAACACGGGTCTTTTCAGCATGCTTTGACCTCACTCGCACGCTTTCTGAAAAACTACCCAGAAGGTCACCCATCTCAATACTACTCCAGGTCAAGCACGCTTAACTGTGGAGTTCTTATGGAATGAGCTACCAAAAAGAAGATGCATCTTGTTGGTATAGGTAGTACCCATCAATCCTTATAAGCTTTCCTTCAATAATGCAGTCCCATACCTGCACGGCCTTAGGATCCCTCTCATTCCGATGTGGCGACCACTCCTTGCCATATTTGGCCTCGAGTGTTACATGCGATGTAACCACCCCTTCTTTTCGGAAGCTCGTTCCATAAGAACTCCATAGTTAAGCGTGTTTGACTTGGAGTAGTATTGGGATGGGTGACCTTCTGGGAAGTTTCCCGGAAAGCGTGTGAGTGAGGTCAAAGCATGCTGAAAAGACTCGTGTTGGTGTGTGGGGTCAGTCGATCATCCCGAAAGCAGACTGGGATGTTACAAATGGTATCAGAGCCATACCTCTCCCAGTACGACGTGGTTCGAGGACGAACCATGCGGAAGCTGGTGGGCATGTAACACTTGAGGCCGAAAAAGGAGAGGGGTGGTTGCACCGCATCTAACACTCGAGGCCGAATATGGAAAGGAGTGGTCGCCACATCGGAATGAGAGAGATCCTAAGGCCGTACATGTATGAGACTACATTGTTGAAGGAAAGCTTCTAAGGATTGATAGGTACTACCTATACCAACAAGATGCATCATCTTTTCGGTAGCTCATTCCATAAGAACTCCACAATTAAGCGTGCTTAACTTGGAGTAGTATTGGGATGGGTGGCCTTCTGGGAATTTTCTCGGAAAGCATGCGAGTGAGGTCAAAGCATGCTGAAAAGACCCGTGTTGGTTTGTGGGGTCAGTCGATCATCCCGAAAGCAGTCTGGGACGTTACATTTGTCATAAAGTTGTATAATTCAAGCTACCACTTCTTGTTTATTTGATGTTATAATTTTGATTTTTTGTTTCGTTCATATGAATAGATTTCAACTTTTCTTTTCAAAAAAGTAAGACATTTAAGTTGGTTATCAATAAAAGCCAATTTAAACAGTTTCTATATGAGCAGTTGCTTGTTAATTCATTCATTGAAAAACAAAATTTAAAGTTGGTCATCCATTTTAGATGATCTATAATATGCTATGCTAAATCGATTAAAAAAACCGTAGAATTTGAAAACATGATTTATATTCAAATTCTAAAACCTTTGTGAGGGGGAGCATTCACATGAAAGGTCAAGTAAATGATAGTGAGTGCAGATTCAACGTGTTTAATGAATGATTCTGTTTAGTTGAGATCAACGAACAATGATGTTCCCAATTGATTGAAGCTCTGTTTGGTGAAAGGGAATTTAAACCTCAGAATTCAAAAATATTTTAAAAGTACACATTAGAAAGAGAGAAAGAAAAAAAAACTTTTTTTAATCTTCTAAAAATATATTTAAGGATAAGAATAGAATTTATTTCTGATCAAAAGTATAGTTTTAATTAATGTGTCCAACTTAGAGGATAATTTTGTTTGATAATTGAGTTTGGTTTATGCATTTAATTTATACTGGTATTGTGATGAATTTGTCTGAAATTGCGTGAATATATATGTTGTGTTTTATTGCTCTGGATTCATTCTGTATGCTTGTCTATCCATGTCATTTTATACTCTTCAATTAAGTTTTTTATTTTATATTTTTCAGGAATATCTTTGCTAGATAGGGGTTACTTGTGAAGAGTGAAAGTTTGATCGTTTTCAAGAATCTTACATTTTGTGGGTCTAGAAGTTGCTTACTTCTATACAGGTAAATAATTATTCTCTCTCGCCAAAGTAATATGTTGCGTTTTATTGCTTCGGATTCATTCCGTGTATACTTTGCGTTTTGACAGAAACGCATTATACTGTTTTGTGCCTTAATAATTATTTGTTTTTGTTTAGCTTAATTAAGACATGGATAAGACATGGATGAATTCAAACCGATTGTCGAAAGAGTACGAGAAAGGGGTATGGGAATTCGTTAAGTTTGCGGTTGCGCACGCCGAAGATCCGATTCGAACGACGTGTCCTTGCTTGGGTTGCTGTTATGGGGGTCAGGTTGACAGGAATCAGTTGGCATCGCATTTACTACGGTTTGGAATTGATAGAAGTTATACATCCGGTAATCCGATTTATTATTTAATTAGTTGTGAGATGGATCTAAATATATTATTTAATTAGTTGAATAATTTATTTACACATTTCAATGAAAATAGTCTAATGTTTATTATGTTTTTATTTAAGGTTGTTGTATGACAAATGGTTGCGCGGGACTGGATTGTCAAACAGATTTCAGTTCGTGTCTTCCTCCCATTGCAGCGGACAAACAATTGCTACGGAACCAGATTCAGTTAGACAGCGCTTAGTTGATAGATTCATGAGGTCCGGCAGTACAGAAAGCCTTTGTCTCTGGGCGTATAATACCCGACCAGTGGGGTTAGTTTTTCATTCTTGGTTCATCTAATCTTTGTTTCTTTTGCGTAGCAAATCTTTTATATAAACTATTGTTTTAATTTATAGAGCACACTGGTTGTTGCTTGCTATCAACCCTATAAAAGAAGTGGTATATTTTCTGAATACGGTAGATGGTGAGTGGACAAATTATTCGGCTATGAAGTCAACGATTGATACGTAAGTGAGATTGTTCTAAATATTCGTGTATATTTATATATTTAATTATTTGTGAGATTGATCTAAATATATGCTTTTATATTTTTGTTAGATCAATACAAGTGTTCCGAAGTCAAAGAGACGCACAAGTATCTCGGACTAAATCAAACAACATTATTTGGATCAAAGTGCAGGTACATTAATTTTTACAATTTTGCTATTAATAGTTATGCTACTTGATAAAACAAGACAATTAAAAAATCTTAATTGTTTTTCTATGTAGTGTCTGCAACAGCGAAACAGTACAGATTGCGGATACTTTGTTTTGAGGTTTTTGAAAGAAATCCTTCAAACGAATCAATTCCAATCACGGTATGAATTTATAACTTAGGATAATTTCTTATAATTTATTACATTTAACTAAATCATGCATATTATGTTTTTGTTATGTAGTACTTTGATGATTTCTATGCTGCTTCTTACACGAAACTTAATTTGGAAGAAATCAAAGAGGAATTGTGTCAATTTTATATTCAGCGACTATTCACATAGGTATGAATACAATATTGTGTGAAAAGTTTTATGAATACATTCCTGTGTGTTGTGGGGACTGTTTTAATTGACTGTGTTGTTCTGTTCATACTTTGCAGGACCAGGACCGTGCGCTCGTCGGTGTCGCACGCTCGCGAAAAAAGAACAGAGTCGCCACCAATATATTTATCCCATAAGGGAAAGGAATATCAGAAAACCTAACAAAGGAAGGAACAAGGTCTTGCGACCAGAGAATCAAGGTACGGAAGTCGGTTACGCAAGGGGAAGGTATTAGCACCCCTCGCGCCCATCGTACTCGATGGTATCCACCTATGTTTGTTTCTATCTAAAGGGTGTGTATTATGTCTATGTCTACATGCGAATGAATGCAAAAGAAATACGGGGAAAAGAAGGAAATATTTACAAATGTGCTCGTTCAAGCCCCGGGACTTGATGCCTACGTATCCTTTTCAGGAATCAGAGCGCCGTAGTTCGGCTCACATGTTTTTTGTTTTTGTGTTTTTTAGTTGGGCGGCGTTAACGTTCGCGCTCTTGCATAAGGGATCGACCTAGGATGCAATGGAGCGGAAATAACGGTGCCCTTAAGAAAGGAGAGATGAGAGAGACTTTGAGTGTTTCGAGGAAATCCCTTAAGCAAGGGAAACTCGAGTTACTCTTTGGTTTGTGTTTTTTAGAAGTTGGGAACTTACGCCTGAATGGGACCCTTAAGCAAGGGAGATCCAAGCACTCGAACATTCCCTTAAGCAAGGGACGTTCAAGCTTCCATTCCCTTTTTAAGAATTTTCACTTTGATTATTAGTGTTTTAAGTGTTTTCTTTGTATTTTTTATGGGGATTTTTATTTGAATATTTTTAGATGTTTTAGTGTTGAAAAAGAAAAAGAATGAAAGAGTGGGGAGACTATCTTATTTTCTAGCCTAATAGTTATTATTGTTTTATGTACAAGGGAGTCTAATCTAAAGTGATCATGATAATGGGATGGATTCTAAAAGGAGCATATGAATGGTATTAACAAAGTAGGCCAAAAATATGGCCCAAAACAAGCAACAAATCACACAAGAATAATACAAAAATAACATGGAAATGATACAAAATGATGAAAGAATCAATTCCAAAATTAGCCTAAAAATATACTACTATTTTTACGAGCCTTTTTTAATGTCATTTTTTATGAGGTTTTCTAGAAGACTAAGAATTAAACTCTCTAAAATTACCTAAAAATCTAACACAATTTTAATGGTATTTTGGGTGAGGTTTTATTTTATTACCTAAAAAGAAATAGAAAACAACTATGTCAACATCTAAATCTTAACAAGAAAAATGGTGTAAGTCAGGGGGTGAAAAATTGAAAATAGGGTGCATGTAGCAGCTGGGCGCAGGCCCATGGGGAATGGCTCAATGGAGTTTTTGTTGTAGATTTTCTTAGTGATAAAACGTGTTGCGCTGGGCCACAGGGGGGTGTACTGAGCATTCAGGCCCAACGCTTGTTTTGTTTAGTTTCTATTCAGCCAAGACTGAAGATGGTGTGATGGGCTTGGACAGGGGATGTAGATTGCAATAAGCCCAAGGGAATTTCTTGTGATCCATCAGATTTTTGAAAGGACTTGATCCAATTAACACACAATCTTCATTACCAGATTTTTTTTTAAAAAGAAAATCAATTAAAACAACAAAGAGGAAATTAGGGTTCAGTATAGTGACATTCACGTTCTCAGACTCTCCTTCCCTTCTAAATAGACGGCGGCGATTTTCCATCCCTCCACCGATTCGTTCTAACGCGCCGCCGTGAATCGACCACCACCTGTACCTCTCTCACCTCTAACGTCCAATTCAAACCTTACTCAAATCTAACCCTAAGTGTGAAAGGACCAGTGTACAACGCTCAAACAACGCGAGGTATCGACATCAATCCGAAGTTTGATAGAAGCTACAAGCTACCATGGCATCAGAGAAAGAAAAACGAGGCGCAGAGATGAACGTACTTACCTGCAACGATCTTGATAATGAAGAACGGCTTGCAATTGTTGGATGCGCGAAATGAACGCGATAAGCGGAGAATTTCTTCAGGTGAGTCTCGATTCCTCTTTAGCTCTTGCTTGCCGCTTCATCTTCATCTTCTTTTTCTTCTCTGTTCTTTTTTCTTTCGGTTTTGCGTATTGTTATTTGTTGTGCGTTGAGAGTTGTCGTGAGGGGAGTTACGGTGAGGTGGTAGGGACGAAGAGGAGTGGTTTAGCACACCTTCACTCAGAGTTCAATGGAGGAACTCTGAGGGAGGCTTGTGGTTGTGCTCTAATGGTGGTGAGGGTGGAAGATGAGTGAATGTGATGGAGAAGGTGATGAGAGTTGAGAGGTGAGCGATGATTGAAGAAGAGAGAGAGGTTCTGTTAGGAAGATGAAGGTTGGTGGAAGAGGATGAGAGAAAAATGGCGTGTTGATGGTGATGAAGTGGTGAATGGAGGAAATGGTTGAAGAGTGAAAGGTGGATGGTGTGTAGAGTAAAGAGATTGAATGAATGATTCAGTTTATATAGATTGGGAGGGAGAGAATCGGTTAGAGGTGAGTGGATGAGAGCCCTTGGATGAGAGTTTTCTGTTATGAAATTGAAGGATGAGATTGAATCGGTTTCAATTGGTTTTGATTCAGTTATTCTGTTATAACTGATTTTTTGCAGCTGTTATGTTAGTTATGGTTAGTTGGGGAATTTGTAACTGTTTTTTTGAAGGTTAGTTAAAACTGTTTGGGGTTTTGTTATAAATCTGTTGGTGGTTGGTTATGAGACTGAATGAAGGTAGTTAGAGAGGTTGGGATTCTGTTAGGGATGTTTAAGGTTGTTAGGAGATGGTTAATTGGTGGATTAATGGGAGAGTGCTGAAACTGTTATGGAGTTTAGGAGAGTTAGGGTTGGTTTTTGTTTATGCAAGGCTGCATTTATTTGTTGGCAGCATAGAAAGGTTTTGGATAATAGTCTAACTGCTGACTTTTCTTTGTTTTTTTTGTTTTTTCTAGATGTAAAGGACTGTTAATGATTATTGAATACTGATGTTAGTTTAGGTTAGGAAGGAAAATTGTTATGACTCTGTTTTGTAGCTTTTCCTTGGTCTGAATTGAATGAACGCGTTTTTGAACTTGTAACGAGCTTATGATTGGAACTGTTTATCATTGCTGTAGGATTCTGGAAAACGGGCTCGGTATTATCGAAACGATGCAGGGCGGTTTAGTTAGGGATCACTGCAGAAAAGAAGGGTTAGATGTTATGTCACTTGTTTTTGAAGTACAGAGCTGGTATGTATACAGTATGAAGGGCTGTTAGTATCAAGACTGAATGTATGCTCATGTATCATGTATGGCTCTCCTTTGGTGAGTGTATGTAATTATTATGGTTTGAAGCTGTTAGTAAACAGTTTAAACAGGTGCAGGTCTAAGATGGTTGATATGTGAGTCAAAAGAAATTCTGCATTTATGTTTTTTGGATTAATTCACACTGAATATGTATGAATGGATTTTGTATGGTTTGAAATTTGAATTGTGGTAATGTGCGCACTGATATGAGGTTTTGGTTTGAATGTACAGGTTTTTATGTGACTTGAAGGAACCAAAAGATGAAGGAAGCTTGTAGAATGACTTGAGGTTTAACAAGAAACATGGGGTAAAGAGGAAATAGAGATGTATACTGACCTTGAGTGTAGAACATATAATTTTCTTTTGTAATGTGATTATTGCATTTGTGGAGTATGGACAATTGAATATGTATAGTGGATTTGCAATGACATTGTAATGGGACTAGAGAATTGTTCTATTTTTTTGGTTAGATCAAGAATAACTTGTGATCGCTTGTGATGGAATTTGAGATGGAATGATATGTACAATGTGATTTAGGAACTTTTGAGTGATGTAAGTGTATGGCTTTTTGTAATGGGATTGGACATGTATTTTCCCTCCTTCCCAAAATTCAAACTCTCATGATCAACCTTTTTTATTTTCTAAAACCTTGAATGAATGGATAGAAAACCTCAAGTTTAAAGATAATCCATGGTTGAAAAGTCAACCTCCCATGATTAACTTCGATCAAAAGTAAAGGCCCCCACCATGTAATGAATTGCAACCCAAGTGACCAAGTGAGTCAGTCTTGTATGATGAATGGTAATTAACCCTTGAGACTCTAGGGTCAAATGAGGTGCATCAGCCTAAGGACATGAACATCACCCATGATCACTGAGAAAATGAGAATATTCTCTTAGGTTAAAGAGGAACTTTAATGACAATGAACCCTATAAGGCCCACTACATCTTCACCCAAACTCTTGAAATGAAGACCAATTGCATGCCTCAAGGTATATGTATGAACCACATCTTTTCAAAATCCTTGATCCAGTGCAAAGTTATTGATTAATGATGCATAATGCGTTAGATGACCTAAGGAGTATGTACATGAATGGAAAACCTAAGCCCGTTAGAAGTAAAGGGTAGGACAAATTTGGGGTATGACAGCTGCCCCTATTTAATCGTCTTAAACCTGAGAGTTAGATTGGCGCTAGCCTTTCGAACATTGAAGGTAGAAGAAGATTAAATATCAAAGTACCAGAAATTTGTCCTGAAGAGAGGATGGTGTAAGTGTTATCTTTATTTTTGTTTTGTTTTGATATCTGCTGGGGAGAGAGAATTTTTGTTTTTTCTGGTGGAATGATTTATGGATGCTTTGGTTGAATGGGGAAAGAGAATAATGACTTGCTGGGGATTGGGAATTGGTTTTATAGTAAGAAATTATGGATGAATGGTGATTGTCAGGCGAGAACTGACTTCACCATAAGATATCAGACGAGGACTGAAAATGATGGAAATGATTTGCCAGGGCGAGGACTGGACTTTGAAAAAGGTTTGCCAAGTCGAGAATTGGACTTTGAAGAAAGTTTGCCAATGCGAGAATTGGACTTTGAAAAAAGTTTGCCAAGGCGAGAATTGGGCTTTGAAAAAAGTTTGCCAAGGCGAGAATTGGACTTTGAAGAATGATTACCAGGACGGGAACTGGATTTTGGGAAACGATTACCAGGACGTGAACTGGATTTTGAAAATGATTACCAGGACGTGAACTGGATTTTGAAAATGATTACCAGGACGTGAACTGGATTTTGATAGTTTTGCCAGGATGGGAACCAGGGCTTTGACTTGATTTGCCAGGGCGAGAACTGGGCTTTGAAATTGTTCGAAGGTTGGAAGGTAAAGGATTTACAACACGGGGTTTGGATCTGAAAAGTTTTCCCGTACGAGGGGAGGGGACCACGGAGACTAGTGACGACTAGACTCAATCAAAAGATATCGGTTCACTGAAGAATCACGAAGATATTGATGCTTGCGAAGCATAAGACTTACATCAATCCCTCAGGCCAAAGGCGGGGTGTAACTCTTCAAGAGCGGCAATAGTTCGAATTGCCACACACCAAGTATGGTGATTCAAATGATTGAAAAATGAGATGGGTTGAAGGCCCACCCTCATTCACACTCTAATTTGCACGCAGCACACGGGAAATAACCACGACAAGACTAGTGACGACTAGACTTGACAAGAAGATGGAAGTAACCACTGGGAATTACGGAGATATTGATGCTTGCGAAGCATAAGAATTACATTAATCCCTCAGGCCAAAGGCGGGGTGTAACTCTTCAAGAGCGACAATCGTTCGAATTGCCACACACCAAGTATGATTATTCAAACGATTGAAAAACGAGATGGGTTGAATGCCCACCCTCATTCACGCTCTAATCTGCACGCAGCATACGGGAAATAACCTCGGAGACAACGATTCTGACGAAGAAAGACATTGCATCCGATCCATATTGGAAAGAGAAAATGAGACTTCTTTTGGGGATATATATTACTTTGTGCCTCCTGGGCACATGAAAACTGGCTTATGCATTGATGCATGTTTGAATTTTTCTATGGCGTAATGTTCCGCTTTGACGGATATGCTACGCTTTTGAGGATGCAATGTTATATGCAATGGAAACTATATGCAGAGTGCCAAATAAAGGCATTAGTGATAGAGAAGCATGATCATTCTGTTGGGGAGGAAGTGACTTCATTTGACTTTCCCTACACCTTGAACTGCTTGGGGATGGTGAGTTCGAGGAGATTCCCTCGATTCACCATGTTGAGGATGAGAGATTCAAACAAGGAGACCAGGTTAGGGGAGTGGAACAACTCCCATGAGAAATAAACTCATGTGGAGAGGCCAAAATTCCAGGAGAAATAAACTCCTATGATTAGGGAGAGGACAATAAAACTCAGGAGATCGTGCCCCAAGTTTCATGACCCATGAAGGAAATTGCACTATAGAATTCTTGGAGAGATTTGTCGAATCTCGACGTAACTGCCCCAGATTGGTTGAACTCAAGAGAGATTCCTCGACATGATTGCCCCAGATATGCTGAATTTGAGAGGTCAAACCTCGACTTAATTGCCCCTGATTAGGTACGTCTTGCTAGAATCCCCAAGCTTCCTTTGTTTTGAAGTCAAACAAACATGGAAACAACTTTACCACTCTCAACGGAGTCTTCAAACTCTTCCCCACAGAGTAATCAAAGAACGCATCAACTGTTCATGCCCAACGGATTTCTTTAGAGAACCTGCCCCTCGATGGTCAATGTTTGAGATGATTAGCTTTTACTCCTCGGAGTTCTCAAGTTTCTTGTACTTTAACATGATCAAGTTACTCATTGATTCTCATCCTTGAAAATTTCCTTGATGTTAAGCACATATTTTGTATGCAAAAGAATGTTAATTTTAAGAATGATGATTCTAATGCAAAGCCTATGTTAGTCTTGAAGTTTTGAAACTTTTTATGAAATGAGGTTGCGACCTTTTGTGACTGAATCACTAGTTGACACAACCTCGATTTTTGCATATGGAAGATAAAGCAAGCATACGATACCAACATGGATAGGGGTTTCACTTCATTGGGAGTCAGTTAAACGCTATCTCATCGGAGTGCGCTTTCAAAATAAACCCCACTTCAATTAGGACTTTTAAGGGTTGTAATTTGGCTAGGTTCACGGTTTTGGAAACAAAGGATTTTTTAGGCTCAAAATTATTTGGTGCCCACCCCCTTCGTGATGTTCTCCATTCCTAGGTTCAATTAACTCGACACGAGTGTTCATCCCTCACAAGGAATTTGAAATGGTTGAGGAATCAATGAGGTTCTTTGGACATGGCGGTCGCTCACCTTTTATTCTTCTGATTCATTGTCACACGACTTTGTTCTTGCTCGGAAATTTCATCATCTTTTTTCTTTTGCCATTTTCTTTTCATCCTTTTTTATTTTCATTATTTTTTCGCCATTTTTTTTCTTTTTTTTTGAACAAGTCGTGTGACCTCGCATAGTCTTGGATTTGTTGGAGGTGATTGCTGTTAGAACAAGATTTGTTCTTATCAATTATCTTAGTTTTGATGATAACAATAATATGAGTTTTGCTTAAGATAATATGGTACTCTAATCCAATGCAATTTCCCTTTCAGGAAATATATAAAGAGTACGCATAATTCAGCGCTCAGAAGTTGTGTCTCAAATGGTTCAGCATGCAACATCAGAACATGGTCTGGCAAGACATCAGAAGATGGTCGAAGCAGAATCAGAACATGGGTCTATGGAAGCATCAGAAGAACATGAGATCAGAAGCACTAAAGATCAGAAGATGGTATCACGCTCAGAAGCACTTCAAGGTCAGAAGATCAGAAGATGCTATGCACCAAGTTGTTTGACTCTGATGATATTCAAACGTCGTATTCACAAACATCAGATCAGAAGGAAGTACACGTGGCAGACTACGCTGACTGACAAAAGGAACGTTAAAAGCTACTAAAGGCTACGTCAGTAGACACAGCGTGAACAAGGCTCGAGGTAGTTGACAAAAGCGTATAACATTAAATGCGATGCTGTACGGAACACGCAAAGCATTAAATGCATTCAACGGTCATCTTCTCAACGCCTATAAATATGAAGTTCTGATGAGAAGCAAGGTTAACGATTCTGCACCAAAACAACTTATATCAAACTTGCTGAAACGCTGTTCAAATCTAAACTCAGAATCTTCATCTTCATCAACTCACTACATTGCTGTTGTAATATTTTAGTGAGATTAAGCTTAAACGATTAAGAGAAATATCACAGTTGTGATTATCGCTTTTAAGAAGCATTTGTAATACTCTTAGAATTACATTAAGTTGTAAGGAACTAGAGTGATCGTGTGATCAGTATACTCTAGGAAGTCTTAGCAGTTGGCTGAGCAGTTTGTAACTAGAGTGATCGTGTTGATCAGAATACTCTAGGAAAGTCTTAGGAGTGAACTAAGCCTAGAGTGATCGTGTTGATCAGTAGACTCTAGAAAAGTCTTAGAGGGTATCTAAGCAGTTGTTCCTGGAGTGATCAGTGTGTGATCAGAAGACTCTGGAAGACTTAGTTGCGGACTAAGTGGAAAACCATTGTAATCCGTGCGATTAGTGGATTAAATCCTCAGGTTGAGGTAAATCATCTCTGCGGGGGTGGACTGGAGTAGCTTCGTTAACAGCGAACCAGGATAAAAATAATTGTGCAATTTATTTTTATCGTCCAAGATTTAAAGTCACACTTATTCAATCCCCCCCTTTCTAAGTGTTTTTCTATCCTTCAATTGGCATCAGAGCGCCGGTTCTAAGGTGCAAGCACTTAACCGTGTTTAGAAAAGATTCAGGAAGAGAAAAACGCTTCAGTAAAAGATGGTTGATGAAAGTGAAAAGTCTACACCTACACCTGCATCTACATCTGGCTCTGCTGAGCAATACAACGGTAACAATGGTTATACTAGACCGCCGGTATTTGATGGTGAAAACTTTGAATACTGGAAAGATAAACTGGAAAGTTACTTTCTGGGTCTAGATGGTGATCTATGGGATCTTCTAATGGATGGTTACAAACATCCAGTAAATGCCAGTGGCGTGAAGCTGTCAAGGCAAGAAATGAATGATGATCAAAAGAAGCTTTTCAGGAATCATCATAAATGTAGAACTGTTTTGCTGAATGCTATCTCTCATGCTGAGTATGAGAAGATATCCAACAGGGAAACGGCCTATGACATATATGAGTCCTTGAAAATGACTCATGAAGGAAATGCTCAAGTCAAGGAGACTAAAGCTCTAGCCTTAATCCAGAAGTATGAAGCCTTCAAGATGGAGGATGATGAAGACATTGAAAAGATGTTTTCAAGATTTCAAACTCTTACTGCTGGATTGAGAGTTCTTGACAAGGGATACACCAAGGCTGATCACGTAAAGAAGATCATCAGAAGCTTACCCAGAAGATGGGGTCCTATGGTGACTGCATTCAAGATTGCAAAGAATCTGAATGAAGTTTCTCTGGAAGAGCTTATCAGTGCCTTGAGAAGTCATGAAATAGAGCTGGACGCAAATGAGCCTCAAAAGAAAGGTAAGTCTATTGCATTAAAATCAAATATCAAGAAATGCACTAACGCTTTTCAGGCCAGAAAAGAAGATCCTGAAGAATCAGAATCTGAAGAAGAAGATGAACTGTCCCTGATCTCCAGAAGGCTAAATCAACTCTGGAAGACCAAGCAAAGGAAGTTCAGAGGCTTCAGAAGTTCAAGGAAATTTGAACGTGGAGAATCTTCTGATGAAAGAAGATTTGACAAGAAGAAGGTCATGTGCTATGAATGCAATGAGCCTGGACACTACAAGAATGAATGTCCAAATCTTCAGAAGGAAAGTCCCAAGAAAAAGTTTCATAAGAAGAAAGGTCTTATGGCAACCTGGGATGAGTCAGAAGATGATTCAGAAGATGAGCAAGCCAACTGTGCGCTGATGGCGACAGAAGATGACGAATCAGAATCTACATCAGAATCAGATTCTGAAGAGGTATTTTCTGAACTTACTAGAGATGAGTTAGTTTCCGGTCTAACTGAACTTCTGGAACTCAAGTCTCAGATTAGTCTCAAATACAAAAAGCTGAAAAAGCAATTTGAATTTGAAACAAAGAAGCTTGAGTTGGAGAATTCTGAATTAAAAGAAAAACTTTTAAAATTATCCAATAATGTTGGATCTCCTTCTAATTCAGAAAAATCCACTCCTAGTCTAAACCATATTCTGAAAGAATATGATTTAAGTTTCAGGAAGTTCTTATCTAGAAGTATTGGCAGAAGTCAGCTAGCTTATATGATATATGCTGTGTCTGGAAACAAAAGAGTCGGCATTGGTTTTGAGGGTGAAACCCCATACAAACTTGAACCTGTTGATGAAATGAAAATCACATACAAGCCATTGTATGATCAGTTCAAGTATGGCCACTCCCATGATATTAGGCACACTTCACATGCACAAAGTTTTCACATAACACACACCAAGAAGCATGTGACACAACCTAGGAAATATCTTGAAACTCACATTAAAAATTATCATGCTGTTCCTCCTATTGCTTATAATGTTAAACCCAAGTTCAATCAGAACTTGAGAAAATCTAACAAGAAAGGACCCAAAAAGATGTGGGTACCTAAGGATAAGATTATTCCTATTGCAGATATCCTTGGCTGCAAGAAGGACAAAGCACAACATGTCATGGTACCTGGACTCTGGATGCTCGCGACACATGACAGGAAGAAGGTCTATGTTCCAAGACCTGGTGCTTAAGTCTGGAGGAGAAGTCAAGTTTGGAGGAGATCAGAAGGGCAAGATAATTGGCTCTGGAACTATAAAGTCTGGTAACTCTCCTTCCATTTCTAAAGTACTTCTTGTAGAAGGATTAACTCATAACCTCTTATCTATCAGTCAATTAAGTGACAATGGTTATGATATAATCTTCAATCAAAAGTCTTGCAAGGCTGTAAATCAGAAGGATGGCTCAATCCTATTTACAGGCAAGAGGAAGAACAACATTTATAAGACAGATCTGCAAGATCTTATGAGTCAGAAGGTGACTTGTCTTATGTCTGTTTCTGAAGAGCAGTGGGTCTGGCACAGGAGATTGGGTCATGCTAGTTTGAGAAAGATCTCTCAGATTAACAAACTGAATCTTGTCAGAGGACTCCCTAATCTGAAATTCAAATCAGATGCTCTTTGTGAAGCATGTCAGAAGGGCAAGTTCTCCAAACCTGCATTCAAGTCTAAGAATGTTGTTTCTACCTCAAGGCCATTAGAACTCTTGCACATTGATCTGTTTGGACCAGTCAAAACAGCATCTGTCAGAGGAAAGAAATATGGATTAGTCATCGTAGATGATTATAGTCGCTGGACGTGGGTAAAATTCTTGAAACACAAGGACGAGACTCATTCAGTGTTCTTTGATTTCTGCATTCAGATTCAATCTGAAAAAGAGTGTAAAATCATAAAGGTCAGAAGTGATCATGGTGGTGAATTTGAGAACAGATCCTTTGAAGAGTTCTTCAAAGAAAATGGTATTGCCCATGATTTCTCTTGTCCTAGAACTCCACAACAAAATGGAGTTGTAGAGCGAAAGAATAGGACTCTGCAAGAAATGGCCAGAACCATGATCAATGAAACCAATATGGCTAAACATTTCTGGGCAGAAGCAATAAACACTGCATGCTATATTCAGAATAGAATCTCTATCAGACCTATTCTAAATAAGACTCCCTATGAATTGTGGAAGAATAGAAAGCCCAACATTTCATATTTCCATCCTTTTGGATGTGTATGCTTTATTCTGAACACTAAAGATCATCTTGGTAAGTTTGATTCCAAAGCTCAAAAGTGTTTCCTTCTTGGATATTCTGAACGCTCAAAAGGCTACAGAGTATACAATACTGAAACATTGGTTGTAGAAGAATCAATCAATATCAGGTTTGATGATAAGCTTGGTTCTGAAAAACCAAAGCAGGTTGATAATTTTGCAGGTTATGATATTGACATATCAGAAGTTGTTGAGCCAAGAAGCAACGCATCAGAAGCAGAGCTTCTCAGAAGCAAAGAATCTGAAGATCAAGTATCAGCTTCTCTGGAGGATCTAAGTATTTCTGAAGAACCATCTGTCAGAAGATCATCCAGACTCATCTCTGGTCATTCAGAAGATGTCATTCTTGGAAAGAAGGATGATCCAATCAGAACAAGAGCATTCCTTAAGAACAATGCAGACTGTCAATTAGGTCTTGTATCTTTGATCGAGCCAACTTCTGTTGATCATGCTCTAGAAGATCCAGACTGGATAATTGCTATGCAAGAAGAACTGAATCAGTTTACAAGGAATGATGTTTGGGATCTTGTTCCTAGACCAGATGGATTCAATATAATTGGTACAAAATGGGTCTTCAGAAACAAGCTCAGTGAGAAAGGTGAAGTGGTAAGAAACAAAGCCAGACTGGTGGCTCAGGGTTATAGTCAGCAAGAAGGGATTGATTATACAGAAACCTTTGCACCAGTGGCCAGGTTAGAATCTATTCGTCTATTAATTTCTTTTGCCACTCAACATAACATCACTCTCTATCAAATGGATGTTAAGAGTGCCTTCTTAAATGGTTATATAGATGAAGAAGTTTATGTCCATCAACCTCCTGGTTTTGAAGACTCTATGTCTCCTAATCATGTTTTTAAACTAAAGAAATCATTGTATGGATTGAAACAGGCTCCCAGAGCTTGGTATGAACGCTTAAGTTCTTTTCTTCTGGATAATGGTTTCACTAGAGGAAAAGTGGACACTACTCTCTTTTGTAAAACCTTTGAAAAGGATATTTTAATCTGTCAAATATATGTAGATGATATTATTTTTGGAACATCTAATGCTACACTTGGAAAGGAGTTTGCTAAGTCTATGCAGGCTGAGTTTGAAATGAGCATGATGGGAGAACTCAAGTATTTCCTTGGAATACAAATAAATCAAACATCAGAAGGGACATATGTTCACCAAACCAAGTATGTGAAGGAACTTCTGAAGAAGTTTAATCTTCTGGACTGCAAAGAAGCCAAAACTCCTATGCATCCAACATGCATCCTAGGTAAGGATGAGGTAAGTAAGAAGGTAGATCAGAAGTTATACAGAGGTATGATTGGATCTCTTCTATATCTGACTGCTTCTAGACCTGACATTCTGTTCAGTGTTTGTTTGTGTGCTAGATTCCAATCAGATCCTAGAGAATCTCATTTAACTGCTGTTAAGAGAATTCTAAGGTATTGATCGCGACTTTACGTGTCTATAAATCTGATAACTGCAAGTGCACAGTCGTGTCGTGTAGTTTTAAAAGATATCGAATCCACAGGGACTATGAATCGATCTACCGTTATCTAAGGTTACTATGTAAAGCTAGGAGTACTAAAATTTTCGATTGTTCCTAAGGGAAAGTGATTGTGAGAAAATAAAGAATAATAATGAAAGACAGGTATCAGTATGTATTTCGTTTAACTAAAGGTAATCCGAAGGTTCATTGGCTTTTACATAATTAAATTAAAAATCTTTACTAATTCCAATTGATTAAAAATCCTCGTCTCAAACTTTCGCTCTGTTGATTCAGACTACTATCCTAATCCTAATGTACGCTTTCGCCATCCCATTAGATTTTAGAAGAGCTTTTTGAAAACAATGTAATTAATAAAATGCCTATTTTACGAGGTTGTTATCTATTTAAATATCCTAATCTCAAACTTTCGCTCTGTTGACTCGGAGCAAGCTAATACCCCTAACGTACGCTTTCGCTATCCCGCTCGAGTGTAAAAACAATTTTTGAAAATAAATAAGTTCCAATTAGTTTTAATATGCTTTCGCCATCCTTAAAACTAATGTCCTATGTCTACTATCCAGTTAAAGGCCTCAAACTTTCGCTCTATTGGTTTTAACCTTTGACCGTCCTAATCCCTCAAACTTTCGCTCTATTGGTTTTAAGACTTACTAATTAAACTAGACATATAAACCAAAAATAAGTGATAATTAATAAAACCTAATTTAAGCCAATTTATTTCGGATCCCTACGGTTAACTTACTTTACATACCGATACCTTTAGTATTTTAGCCAGACATATTAATACGGTTAAACATGCATAAATCGGTTTTGTTCATAATAATAAGCATATTAAATGGCATATAATATAGATATATCATGCAATAGTAATATAAATAAAAGCGGTAAATAAAAACCTGAATTAAATAAATGGCAAATAATTCTTCAAGTATCGAACTTCCACCACAGCTTGGCTGGATCGTTCTTCGGAATTTAAATGGCAGAAAATAAAAACAAGGAAAATAAAGCGATAAATCTAACGTAAGGCTAGATCTATGAAAAGTTCACAACAATTTCCAATGTAGAAATCGTTGTGAGAAAATAGAAGGTTAAATGGAAACAGAATAATGAAAAGCAGTTCGCGGTACAATTTCGGCAGCACTTCGTTGGCAGGAAATCGGACACTTTGGACTGAAGTGGCTGCCTCTATTTATAGGTGAGGCTTTGCAGTTGCTTTGCGTGAAAAACGGGACTTTTTGCAGACCGGGACTTGGAGACGTGCGTCTCCTATTCTTCAGGGAGTGGCCTTGACTGACTTGAGACGTGCGTCTCAAGTGGAGATTCTTTAGGGAGGTGGAGACGTGCGTCTCCCCTTTGCTGAGGTGGCAGAGACGTGCGTCTCTGCTTACTAGTGTGGCCTGGGTTGCTTCCTTCGTGGGCTGGATTGCTCTTTTGGGCCTTTTGGGTCCTAATTGCACCCCTCTTTCGTTTCAGCACCCCTTTTCGTCTCTTAAGCATAAATATTGGTCATTTAAGCTCGATTTTCTTTCCTTTTCGCAAATAGTCGTAATTGAAGTGTAAAACCTGAAACAAAGCAAATACACGCGTAATATCATAATAAATTGACGTAATAAATGGAAAATGCTATAAATATCTATGGATTTTAGGCTAAATATACGATATAAAATCGTGTTATCAAATTCCCCCAGACTTGAACCTTTGCTTGTCCTCAAGCAAAATAAGAAGATAAAGATAAATGAAACACACTTCCACCACGTCGTTCAGTCATACTTAGCTACATAGTGTTCTTATTCGGAAGTAATGAATCTTAGCAATAAACCTATAGTAACAACACTAAACAACTCCCAGCATGCATACCAATCCGAATCATGCCATTATAGCTCGACCTATTTGACTTGTCATCATGTTTCACCCTTTTCATTCGCGCGCAATCACATTAAGCCCATTATCTTGACACGCACATAGCAGAGTAGTCGGTTAGTGACTATGATCCTTCTCATGGAGTTCTGGCACAATATGTGGTATACTCCTTAGCATTCACTTGTAGATTGTGGGGAATCGGACAATAGTCCTTCCTACCAAGTTCATTACCAGATGACTTCTGAACCAATCGACAGTGAGTTTTTAAATTCTTTGTATATGAGATTTGCGACCGTTAGGTTAAATGATCTTGTGAGGATCACCTTACTTAGTAGGCACATTTCTTCTTATAGTTGAACACATAATTATTATGAGGATCATACACTTATATTCATCGACTCTCTGCGTAGTTTGTATCTAAGACGGTGCCGACTGCTAGAATAAACTACTAAGGGTTATTTCAAAACTTAAAGTCGGTGGTTTTGGTATAACGGGTATTCAAATCGGTTATGTATACTCGGGGGTTTTGGAGTGTTGTGACAATAAGGATATTGACTAATTCAGTTTCGGTGCGTTGAGTGATTGAGTAGCTTCGTATTTCTTGAACGTGTGGGGTTTGCGTTTATCGTTTAGGAGCAAAAAATTTTTGTTATGGCTCAAGAAAATGGAAGAAATTGAAATAACTACGGAATTATACATATAAGACTTAAATTCCATAAATATTCTTTATTGAATTAGAAAAACATTACAAGGAAGGGAAATAACTGAAGGGAAAAATAAAACTAAAGGAAATAGGAAATAGAAATAATACGACTCCCCCAGACTTAGATGATGCAATGTCCTCAGTGCATAAGAACTACTCCTCATTGTTGCGGTTTCGAGAACTGCTCGCGCCTCTTGTACGAACACGGCGACGTCTATCAGGAGAGTCATTAACACGAATGTCAAGATCATGCAAATATGTGGCAATTTCAGCGTATTGACTTTCGTTCCTAATAGCATAGTCACGGTGCTCCTGTTGCATCTCTCGGATGAGCCTAATTGTTTCAGTTTGGTTTGTCTGCATAGCTTGAACGAGTTGATCTTGGCGTTGAATAGCAGCATACATGGCTTCAAGAGTGATAGGCGGAGGGTTGTTTGGAGGAGGTTGGTTGACATCAGCTTGCCCTTGGTTGAGTTCTTCTTCATTTGCATCCATTGGTTCATTAGGATGTTCTTGTTGGTCATCTTGAGGATTTTCTTCAATAAGCCTCCAACGTTGAACATAACGGATGTTAATTCTTTCAGGACAAGGAAGGATGACATAAGGAATGGGAACTTTATTGACGACCAAAGTGTATCGGCCATCATGTCGGGGTGAAACCAAGTGGGAATCGCGGCAGTAAGTGAGATCGAGTGACTGAGCAGGCTTCATGAGATGAGAGAGTGATAGGAGCTCGTCACCAAGACCTAAAGCACAGGCCAAGGTAGTAATAATGCCTCCAAGCAAGAATGGATTTGTAGCGGGGGCGTTGACTAAGCCTTGGATGTGTTGGAACATAAACGGTGCGGCATTGAAACGGATATTGTTAAGCGCACAGTAAAGGAAAAATAATTCATTTTGGTTTACCTTGTGGTTGTTGGATCTTGCAAAAATAATATGCCCCAAGACACGTTGAAAATAACGTATAGCGGGGTTTTGAATGTGAGAAGCATGAAGAGCTCTCCAACCGGTAGGATTTTCTCCAGTGAGATGGAACCAAAATTCAAAAGCGAGATCCTCCCAGGATCGACCATTGAGTTCTTGAAAGATTGAGCGGTGAGCAATTGGAGCATGATTAAAATGCAAATATGAAGCTACGACATCTTGATCAAGAGCATATTCACGGTTGAACATCCGGAATTGGATGGTACCGGTTGAGAATGGTTGAGTAGAGGGAGTGTCGTAGTTGAAGGAACTCAAAAATTCTAAGACGAGCGGCTCATAAGTAGGTACGGGTTCGGTACAAAGATGGTGGAGGCTAGATTTAGTGAGCAAACGGGTGACACCATCAATGAGACCCAAAGTTTCTAGACACTCGGTGTTCACAAATTTTGTGGGAACAACCGAACGTTCGTAGAAAGCAACATATTTTGTTCGTTGAGCATCATCTCGGAAGATAATGTTTGAAAGGTCGGGAGGTGGTCGCTCGGGACGCTCGCTACGGATTAATGAACGTGGAGGCATGGTGAGTATGGAAATGGAAAATAGATATGATAGTAGAATGGTAGAAGAGAAATGGTATGAAGGTTGTGAAGAATAAGAGTGGTGGTGGTGTGGTTTTATAGTGAGGTTTGAAAATGGGGTGGTTAATGGAGAATTAAAATGGATTAATGGTGGTGTTTGAAGTTTGAATAGAATAGAAGAATGGGAAATGAATGGAGTTTAAGAGGTGAATGATGGAGGATGAATGAGGTTAATGGGGTTTAAATGGAATAAATAGGGGAAGAATGAGGAGAATGAATTTTGAAATTCAAATTCAAAATTCAAGAGGGAGAGAAGAGTGTCTGCGTGGTCAAATGCAGACTGCTAGCCTTGGGAGACGTGCGTCTCAGGCAGCCAGTCTGCTGGGGCAGAGCATGGAGACGTGCGTCTCCTGTCCCCTGTTTCGTTCCAACTGGTCCCACACAGATGGAGACGGGCGTCTCCTGTGGCAGACAAGTGGGTCACGCATGCAGATGACCAGCCAGTGTTGACTGATACCATTAACAGCAAAAAGTGTCCATCAGTTCAGAACAGTGTCTTATTTTAATACTATTAACAGCAAAAAGTGATAGCCAGGAAAATATATATAGCAGTTAATAGCAGTGTATTATAACACAACAGCAGTAGTGAATAAAATATTGCATTTAAAATTAAACCAGTACTGAGTGTTAACAATAGCAGAATGGAAAAGTGCAGAAAAATGTAAATCTAAACTAAGAATAGAAATTACTAAAACTAGAAATAAAAATCTAATAATCTAATATGGTAACATCTAGCCACGTCTATTGTTGTTCTGATTGGACTGAATGTGTTTGAAAACTTCGTCGAACTGAGCATTTACGGTGTCGATGAAATCGAAGAAATGCATTTGCAAAGTGTGAAGCTCGTTGCGCACATGTTGTACATCTTGTTGTAGGGCATTGATTGCTTGTTCGTGCGTGTTCAGAGTGGGCATCCTTTGATTTACCGATGCGGTAGATGTAGCGGGTTGTTGTTGCTCGACCTCGACATCAGTCATATCAACAGTGTGATCTTCAACGGAATCTTCAGAACGAGTTTCAGGTTCATACTCAGATATAGGTTCATCAATAGGAAGAGGTTCATAATCAGGAATGGGTTCATCAACAGGAAGAGGTTCATAATAACCAGGAGGTGTTTCAGGTTCAGATTCAGATGCAGGCATTTCCTCATCAAAATGTTCATAAGCTTGAGGAGTTTCAGGTGACGGCTCTCTCTCAGGAATCTGACCATAGTAAAGCCAGTTGGTAGGGTTGTGCACACTTGTCCTAGGATTCGGTAAGGTGAACTGATACCAAACTTTGTTATCAATGAGCAATTCAAAACGATCAGGTCCAAGATTACCGATGATACCTCGATTAAAGCAGAAATTGATGTCCATAGAGGTATGGGTACCAAAAGGTGTCAATCTAAGCAAAGGCACTCTCATTCCTATGGCATTAGCGATCATAGTGACAAATCCGCCGATCCTAATGGGTGAAACTTCGTCTTGCGTGATGCGCTCGAAGTTTGTTAGCATGAATGCGATGGCATTGACCGGGCGATTCTGAGATGTACAGAACATGATGAACAGCTCTTCTCTAGTAACTTCAGTGACATTATCAGGCTTTCCAAAAATGTAGTGAGCAAGGATCTTGTGAAAGTAGCGGAAAGCAGGATTGTGGATGTTCTCAGATTGAAATTCATTCTCTTCAGGGTTGTCGTTTCCAGTGATCTTGCCCCAGTATTTTTCCAACTCCCAGTATGGAAGATTTTCTTCAGCTACTTGGGCGTATGCATCGGGTCCATGAGGTAGTTCTAACATTTCAGCAAAATCTCGGATGCAGAAATTAAACTCCATACCAAAGAGTCTAAAGAGAATAACTCCTTTTTTCAGTCCTTGTCCACAGTTTGGAAGATAGGTCAGGGAGCTCAGGAATTCCAGAGTGAGCTTCCGATAAGTGCTAAACTTGCGGAACAAGTGAGAACCAGTCCAACCGATTTGGTTAAGCAGGTGTAGGATGCTTTCTTCGATACCAAGCTTCACCATAGTTGGTTGGTGAGGATAGCAAGTCAATTCCATGTGTCTTTCAGCCAGCTTGTTAAATCTTGCTTCTTGTCCTCTACCACGGAACACAACTTCCATATTGTCAACTTCTTGCATCGTAGTTAGTAATTAAATGAAAAACCTAGAAGTTGAAAATATTAAGATTGAGTTAGAATTAGGCTAGTGTTTATTTAAAATAGAATAAAAAGTTAAAATTAAGCTTAGGTAACAAGTTATAATAATAAATATAATTATAACGGAAATATTTTCTCAATTCATAGATAGTAGTTATAATTATAATAATTATTATAAGATGTATGGAAAATAAAAAAATGATTAAAATTAAATTTAAAAATAGAATAAAGTTTTAAAAATAAAAAAATAAAATTAACAAATAGAAAAATTAAAGTTTTAATAAATAAAAATAAAAATAATTAAATGTGGGTTGTCTCCCACCAAGCGCTTTGTTTAATGTCGTAAGCTCGACGATTTAAAAACAGAAAACTATTTTTTCGAAAGAGCGGGCAGTTCGTCAAGTTTAAAAACTTCGATGTTTTCGTCGTATTCGAGATGATGGTAATACTTAAGACGTTGCCCATTTACGACAAAAGGTTTGACGGTTTCTCCTTTGATTTCTATCGCTCCACTCGGAAATATGTTAGTTATTTCGAAAGGGCCAGACCATCTAGATCGTAACTTACCAGGAAATAATTTTAGTCTAGAATTAAATAAGAGCACTTTATCGCCTATGCTAAAATTTTTCCTAGATATACGCTTGTCGTGCCATTTTTTCGTTCGCTCTTTATAGATTTTGGCGTTTTCGTAAGCGTCTTGTCTAAGTTCTTCTAATTCGTTTATGTCTAGAAGTCGTTTCTCACCAGCGGCAGTGTAGTTTAGGTTTAAGTTCTTAATAGCCCAATAGGCTTTATGTTCTAACTCTACTGGTAGGTGGCATGATTTTCCATAAACGAGTTTGAATGGAGTAGTTCCTATTGGAGTTTTGAAAGCTGTTCTATAAGCCCATAAAGCTTCATTTAGCTTGGTTGACCAATCTTTCCTCGATATAGCAACAGTTTTCTCCAATATTTGTTTTATTTCGCGGTTAGATACTTCTACTTGACCGCTTGTTTGAGGATGGTATGGTGTGGCTATTCGATGATTTACTCCATATTTTCGAAGGAGTTTCTCAAGTATTCTTGAAATGAAATGGGAACCACCATCGCTAATTACCAATCTTGGCACACCGAACCTAGGAAAAATGACGTTTTTGAAAAGTTTAATAACTACTCGTGTATCGTTCGTAGGAGAAGCAATAGCTTCTATCCATTTTGAAACGTAATCGACGGCTACGAGTATATATTGATTTCCAAACGATGATGGAAACGGTCCCATGAAGTCTATTCCCCAGACGTCAAATATTTCTACTTCTAGAATGCCTTTTTGAGGCATTTCATCGCGTCTTGAAATGTTTCCAGTTCGTTGGCATCTATCACAGCTTAGTATTGCAAAATGGACGTCTTTCCACAGGTTAGGCCAGAAAAGTCCAGATTGAAGAATTTTGGCGCAGGTCCTAGATGTGCTATGGTGTCCTCCACACGGTGCAGAATGACAATGTGTTATTATGCTTCTTATCTCTTCCTCGGGTACACAACGTCTAAAGATTCCATCGGGGCCTCTTTTGAAAAGGAGTGGGTCGTCCCAATAGTAATGTTTTAGGTCATGGAAGAATTTCTTCTTCTGTTGGTAGCTTAGATCAGGAGGAAGCACACCAGCAGCTAGGTAATTTACGAAATCTGCATACCAAGGTGTGTTAGATCGGGCTAAAGCTATTTCAGCTAATTTCTCGGTTTTAGAGTTTGGACGGTATGGTTCGAATTCATTTGCTTCTAATTGGGCGATGAGTCTTTCATAAGGGAAATCATCGTCAATTGGTACTTGTTCGGGTTTCAGATTTTCCAATCGAGAGAGGTGATCTGCTACGACATTTTCAGTGCCTTTCTTATCTTTAATTTCCAGGTCGAATTCTTGTAGTAACAAGATCCATCTCAAAAGTCTTGGTTTAGCGTCCTTTTTGGTTAGGAGGTACCTAATGGCGGCGTGGTCAGTGTATATGATTATTTTGGCTCCTACCAGGTAAGAACGGAATTTGTCTAATGCGAATACGACAGCTAATAATTCTTTTTCTGTCGTGGCATAATTCATCTGAGCTTCGTCTAGGGTTCTACTCGCATAATATATGACATGTAGTTTCTTATCCTTTCTTTGTCCTAGAACGGCTCCTACAGCATAATCACTTGCGTCACACATTATTTCGAAAGGTTCATTCCAGTCGGGAGGTTGCATAATTGGCGCAGAGATCAATGCTTGTTTAAGCGTTTGAAATGCTTCAGTGCATTTATCGGTGAAAACAAATTCGGCGTCTTTCATGAGTAGTTCAGTTAAAGGTTTGGTTATTTTAGAGAAATCCTTAATGAAGCGTCGGTAAAAACCAGCATGTCCCAGAAAACTTCTTATTTCTCTAACGGTTTTGGGAGGTTGAAGGTTTTCGATAATCTCGATTTTTGCTTTATCAACTTCGATTCCTCTATCGGATACGATGTGTCCAAGTACAATTCCTTGTCGAACCATGAAATGGCATTTTTCCCAATTGAGGACTAGGTTTACGCTTACGCATCGTCTAAGCACCATTTCAAGGTTTTCTAAACATGTTTCAAAACTTCCTCCACAGACAGAGAAGTCGTCCATAAAGACCTCCATTATTCCATCTAGGAAGTCGGCAAATATTGCCATCATGCATCTTTGGAAGGTCGCGGGTGCATTGCAGAGTCCAAAAGGCATTCGTCTATAAGCGAATGTACCATAAGGACAGGTGAATGTGGTCTTCTCTTGGTCGTCAGGGTGGATAGGAATTTGGAAAAATCCGGAGTATCCATCCAGATAACAAAAATGTGAGTGTTTAGCTAGGCGTTCGAGCATTTGATCTATGAAAGGTAAAGGGAAATGGTCTTTTCGGGTAGCTTTATTTAGCTTCCTATAGTCAATGCACATCCTCCATCCAGTTTGGGTACGTTGTGCTACAGATTCTCCTTTTGCATTAGTGATTACAGTGACTCCTCCTTTCTTTGGTACGACGTGAACGGGGCTAACCCATTTGCTATCGGATATAGGATATATTATTCCAGCTTCTAGCAGTTTTTGGATTTCCTTTTTAACCACATCGCTCATAATAGGATTTATTCGCCTTTGATGTTCCCTAGAGGTTTTACTATCGTCTTCGAGCATAATGCGGTGCATACACAGAGAAGGGCTTATACCTTTTAGATCTGATATGTTGTATCCTAAAGCGGTAGGGTATTTTCTTAGAACATTAAGTAGTTTTTCAGTCTCGGTTCGTCCTAAGTTGGCGTTCACTATAACTGGTCGGTTTAGTTCTTCGTCTAGAAATTCGTATCTAAGATCGGTAGGAAGTGTCTTCAGCTCTATAGCAGGTTTCTTAGGTCCAGGTATAGGATCAGGGGTTAAAGCTAAGCATTCACTCAGGTGGTTATCTTGATATTCCTCACGCCAGTTGTCATCTTCAAAAATTGGCGGCATAGGAATTCTTAGGGTTTCGGTTTCCTTATTTGGTTCGGATTTTATTTCCTTGACACATTCGTCGATTATATCAGCAGAACAGCATGTGTCAATTATAGAAGGTGCTTTTAGGAATTGGGAAAGGATAAATTCTATTTTCTCTTCTCCTACTTCGAAAGTAAGCTTTCCTCGCTTTACATCTATAATTGCACCAGCGGTCGCTAAAAATGGTCTTCCTAAAATGATCGGGATGTTAGAATCTTCTTGGATATCCATAATGATGAAGTCAGTTGGGATGTAGAATTGACCTACACGAACAGGGATATTCTCTAACATTCCTACAGGATATTTAACTGAACGGTCTGCTAGTTGAAGAGACATTTTTGTTGCTTTAAGCTCACCTAGATTGAGTTTCTTACAGGTCGAAAGAGGCATCAAACTAACACTAGCTCCTAAATCGCACAAGGCTTTCTCTATGATGGTTTTTCCAATTACGCAGGGTATAGAGAAACTACCAGGGTCTTTTAGTTTTGGAGGCATGTTGTTTTGGATGATAGCGCTACATTCAGCGGTAAGCGTTATAGTTTCGTTATCCTCGAGCTTCTTTTTGTTTGATAAGATTTCTTTTAAGAACTTAGCGTACGAAGGCATCTCAGTTATGGCTTCTGTGAATGGTATGGTTATGTTTAATTGCTTCAGAAGTTCTACAAATCTTTTAAATTGCGCTTCGGTTTTTGATTTAGCTAATCTCTGAGGGTAAGGAATTGGTGGCTTATAAGGTGGTGGTGGAACATAAGGTTTCTCCTTTTCGGGTTCCACTTCGTTATTGTTCTCATCAGTCTTAGCAGTTTGTTCGTCGGTTGGTTTCTTTTGGGTTTCCTTTGGCTCTTGTTGTGACATGGGTACGTTTTGGGTTCTAGGATCTATGGGTCCATCGTAATTAGTTCCACTTCGTAGTGTTATCGCGTTCGCATGTCCTTTAGGATTAGGTTGTGGTTGAGCAGGAAACGTGCCAGCAGGGGCAGCAGTAGGTGCTTGTTGTTGAGCTACTTGTGAGATTTGAGTTTCTAACATTTTGTTATGCGTAGCTAAAGCATCTACTTTGTTCGATAGTTGTTTTAGTTGCTCGCTATTGTGGATGTTTTGATTCAGGAAGTCTTTATTGGTTTGTTGTTGGGAAGCTATGAAGTTCTCCATCATGATTTCTAGGTTTGACTTCCTAGGGGTGTTTTGAGCAGCTACAGGCGCTTTTTGGTAGCCAGGTGGTACAGCAGGTGCTTGTCCAGGCGCGTACAACGCATTGTTGTTCTTATAAGAAAAGTTCGGGTGGTTTTTCCATCCAGGGTTGTACGTGTTAGAATAAGGGTTTCCTTGAGCGTAATTTACTTGATCAGATGGGACTCCAGTCAAGAGTTGACATTCAGCAACTACATGCCCAGTCAATCCACAAATCTCGCAGTTAGGTGCTACGGCGGCAGCGGTGGCTGAAGGGGTGATGGTCAAATTCTCAATCTTTTGAGTTAAAGCGTCTACTTTAGCGTTAACGCGGTCTATACCACTAATTTCGTACATTCCTCCTTTGGTTTGGGCTTTCTCTAGGGCGGCGCGTTCTCCTCCCCATTGGTAATGGTTTTGTGCCATGTTCTCTATGAGTTTGTATGCTTCATCATGGGGTTTGTCCATTAATGCTCCGCCAGCAGCGGCATCTATAGTCATTTTAGTGTTATATAAGAGACCACCATAAAAGGTATGGATGATCAGCCATGGTTCGAGTCCATGATGAGGGCATATCCTAAGCATGTCCTTGTAACGTTCCCAAGCTTCGAAAAGCGATTCGTTATCTTTCTGGGTAAATCCGTTGATTTGACCTCTAAGCATAGCAGTTTTGCTAGGCGGAAAGTATCTTGCTAAGAATACTCTCTTCAATTCGTCCCACGTAGTTATGGAATTGGAAGGCAGGGATTGAAGCCACGCTCTCGCTCTATCTCTCAAGGAGAAAGGGAAAAGGCGTAATCGAATAGCTTCGGAACTAACATTGTTGGCTTTGATAGTGTCGGCGTATTGCACGAACACGGATAAATGGAGATTGGGGTCGTCTACAGGGCTTCCAGAGAATTGATTCTGTTGAACAGCTTGGACCAGTGAAGGTTTCAGTTCGAAATTGTTCGCTTCAATCGCAGGTGGTGCGATACTTGAATGCGGTTCAGCGCGCGAAGGAGCGGCATAGTCTCTAAGAGGACGAATAGCAGCCATCTCTAACTTCGGGGTGATTTGATTGATTTGATCAGTAAAATTCAATTCCTGATTAATCGGAATTTCTGCTACTTCGGGAAGGTTGCGAGCTCGACGTTTAACGTTAATGAAACGTTCGATCTCGTTAATTCGTTGTATTAAGTCTCCTCCTTGTGAACGAGTATTTGGCATACAATCGTTCAAAAAGATAGGGAAGAATTTTCCTAGTCTCTACGGTGTAACAGTGAGTTACGATATCGACTTAAATAGTCCCCGGCAACGGCGCCAAAAACTTGATCGCGACTTTACGTGTCTATAAATCTGATAACTGCAAGTGCACAGTCGTGTCGTGTAGTTTTAAAAGATATCGAATCCACAGGGACTATGAATCGATCTACCGTTATCTAAGGTTACTATGTAAAGCTAGGAGTACTAAAATTTTCGATTGTTCCTAAGGGAAAGTGATTGTGAGAAAATAAAGAATAATAATGAAAGACAGGTATCAGTATGTATTTCGTTTAACTAAAGGTAATCCGAAGGTTCATTGGCTTTTACATAATTAAATTAAAAATCTTTACTAATTCCAATTGATTAAAAATCCTCGTCTCAAACTTTCGCTCTGTTGATTCAGACTACTATCCTAATCCTAATGTACGCTTTCGCCATCCCATTAGATTTTAGAAGAGCTTTTTGAAAACAATGTAATTAATAAAATGCCTATTTTACGAGGTTGTTATCTATTTAAATATCCTAATCTCAAACTTTCGCTCTGTTGACTCGGAGCAAGCTAATACCCCTAACGTACGCTTTCGCTATCCCGCTCGAGTGTAAAAACAATTTTTGAAAATAAATAAGTTCCAATTAGTTTTAATATGCTTTCGCCATCCTTAAAACTAATGTCCTATGTCTACTATCCAGTTAAAGGCCTCAAACTTTCGCTCTATTGGTTTTAACCTTTGACCGTCCTAATCCCTCAAACTTTCGCTCTATTGGTTTTAAGACTTACTAATTAAACTAGACATATAAACCAAAAATAAGTGATAATTAATAAAACCTAATTTAAGCCAATTTATTTCGGATCCCTACGGTTAACTTACTTTACATACCGATACCTTTAGTATTTTAGCCAGACATATTAATACGGTTAAACATGCATAAATCGGTTTTGTTCATAATAATAAGCATATTAAATGGCATATAATATAGATATATCATGCAATAGTAATATAAATAAAAGCGGTAAATAAAAACCTGAATTAAATAAATGGCAAATAATTCTTCAAGTATCGAACTTCCACCACAGCTTGGCTGGATCGTTCTTCGGAATTTAAATGGCAGAAAATAAAAACAAGGAAAATAAAGCGATAAATCTAACGTAAGGCTAGATCTATGAAAAGTTCACAACAATTTCCAATGTAGAAATCGTTGTGAGAAAATAGAAGGTTAAATGGAAACAGAATAATGAAAAGCAGTTCGCGGTACAATTTCGGCAGCACTTCGTTGGCAGGAAATCGGACACTTTGGACTGAAGTGGCTGCCTCTATTTATAGGTGAGGCTTTGCAGTTGCTTTGCGTGAAAAACGGGACTTTTTGCAGACCGGGACTTGGAGACGTGCGTCTCCTATTCTTCAGGGAGTGGCCTTGACTGACTTGAGACGTGCGTCTCAAGTGGAGATTCTTTAGGGAGGTGGAGACGTGCGTCTCCCCTTTGCTGAGGTGGCAGAGACGTGCGTCTCTGCTTACTAGTGTGGCCTGGGTTGCTTCCTTCGTGGGCTGGATTGCTCTTTTGGGCCTTTTGGGTCCTAATTGCACCCCTCTTTCGTTTCAGCACCCCTTTTCGTCTCTTAAGCATAAATATTGGTCATTTAAGCTCGATTTTCTTTCCTTTTCGCAAATAGTCGTAATTGAAGTGTAAAACCTGAAACAAAGCAAATACACGCGTAATATCATAATAAATTGACGTAATAAATGGAAAATGCTATAAATATCTATGGATTTTAGGCTAAATATACGATATAAAATCGTGTTATCAGGTATCTGAAAGGTACTACTAATGTTGGCTTAGTTTACAGAAATTCTAAAGAATACAACTTAGTAGGATTCTGTGATGCTGATTATGCTGGAGACAGAATTGAAAGAAAGAGTACTTCAGGAAGTTGCCAATTTCTTGGAAGTCATTTGATCTCCTGGTACAGCAAGAAGCAAGCAACTATTGCTCTATCAACCACAGAAGCAGAATATGTCGCGGCTGCTGGTTGTAGTACACAGATGCTCTGGATGAAGAGTCAGTTAGAAGATTATCAGATATTTGAGAGTAACATTCCTATATTCTGTGATAATACTTCTGCTATATGTTTATCTAAGAATCCTATTCTTCATTCAAAAGCTAAACATATTGAGATTAAACATCATTTCATAAGGGACTATGTTCAGAAGGGTGTTATATCTTTAAACTTTGTTGATACAGACCATCAATGGGCTGATATCTTTACAAAACCCCTGGCTGAAGATAGGTTTAAGTTCATTCTGAAGAACATCAGTATGGATTTATGCCCAGAATGAGAAGATGAGAAGTTCTCATGTATGAGTATCTTCTGAAATGATTGTGGAACATTCTTTTTAGTTAGAAGTTCTGATTGAATTCTTTTAGAAATTATGATTCGGTTATTACTAACGTTTCATTGTCTAAGTTGATTCAGAACCTCTTTTAAAGCAAAACAGCTGTTACGTTTTATCTCGGGATGGTAAACCTGTCGTTACTATTCATGGATAAACGCGCGTGCAGTTGAAGGGACGCCGACCATAGGTAACTGTGCTAGTCACCTCTTTTGTCTTTATTATCTCTCCTCACGTCACGTAACATTAAATGCTAGTCATCATTCGTTTCACTTTATTTTCTTTTAAATACTCTTCAAAATGGTTTTTGGTTTCCTATCTTTTTGTTTTCCTGCATTCCTGTCTTGTAAACCTTTTTGATTATCTATGAAAAGTTTCTTTGTGTTTTACATTCCAGTAAATGTTTTCTTTTGTCGTTTTATACATCTGAATCTTTTTAAATATTCTTTTTGATGTTATGACAAAAAGGGGGAGAAAGATAAATGATAAATGATTTGATTAAATCTATCAGTTGCTGGGTAAAGGCTCCCACACATTCACTAACAAGAACTGCAAGTTCTATATGGTTTAAGTGTTTTGCAGGTACAGAGAAGTGAAGTGAATCTTCAGAAGCAAACACCAGAAGCAAAACCATAAGAAGAAGCGTTATTCTGTAAAAGGAATAAGCTCTTGGAAACTGAAGCAAGCTGAGTGCTGTCAAGCTTCAGAGATCAGAAGCAAGAAAGAAGAATGAATCAGAAGCACTGATAATAGAATTTGAATATCATTGTCTATCCTGTTCTGACAAAATTCTATTTGCTCTGATACATATAATGTTATGGCTCTGATACATTATTTGCTCTGATACATTATTTCAGCCTATATGGCTCTGATACATATAATGTGTTCAAACATACATTTTATGTTCTAACTCGTTCATGCTGACTTTTGTCGTTTAGTTTTTGTTCTGTAACATTTCAGGATGTAGAGATGCTCTGATGATGCTCTGGTACATTCAACAATGTTCTGATACAAATCTAGCATGAAGTGATGATTGGTAGACATTCAAAGTTCTGAAGCTATCCGAGGGAAGCAGAAATCAGAAGATGTGAATGTTCTAAAAGATCAAGAAAACTCAAGTTCTGAAGCTGTCCTGAATGGAAGCAGAAGTCAGAAGCTGTGAATGTTCTGAAGATCAAAGAAATTCAAGTTCTGAAGCTGTCCACGATGGAAGCAGGAATCAGAAGCTGTGAGTGTTCTAAGGATCTAAAGAAATTCAAGTTCTGAAGCTGTCCAATGGAAGCAGAAGTCAGAAGCTATGAATTCTCTGAAGGCAGAAGCTTATATGATCGTCTCTACCGAAATAATCAGGGAAGTCTTTTATCAAAGTTCTTCGAGTATTTATTTCAGGGGGAGATTATTTATCTCAGGGGGAGATTGTTAATCTCAGGGGGAGACATATTCATATGCTTATGCTATAGCTGTGTAATTTGTCTTTTGCCGTCTACTCTTTCTGATCGCAAATTCATATCATTTATATATGTTTTTGTCATCATCAAAAAGGGGGAGATTGTTAGAACAAGATTTGTTCTTATCAATTATCTTAGTTTTGATGATAACAATAATATGAATTTTGCTTAAGATAATATGGTACTCTAATCCAATGCAATTTCCCTTTCAGGAAATATATAAAGAGTACGCATAATTCAGCGCTCAGAAGTTGTGTCTCAAATGGTTCAGCATGCAACATCAGAACATGGTCTGGCAAGACATCAGAAGATGGTCGAAGCAGAATCAGAACATGGGTCTATGGAAGCATCAGAAGAACATGAGATCAGAAGCACTGAAGATCAGAAGATGGTATCACGCTCAGAAGCACTTCAAGGTCAGAAGATCAGAAGATGCTATGCACCAAGCAGTTTGACTCTGATGATATTCAAACGTCGTATTCACAAACATCAGATCAGAAGGAAGTACACGTGGCAGACTACGCTGACTGACAAAAGGAACGTTAAAAGCTACTAAAGGCTACGTCAGTAGACACAGCGTGAACAAGGCTCGAGGTAGTTGACAAAAGCGTATAACATTAAATGCGATGCTGTACGGAACACGCAAAGCATTAAATGCATTCAACGGTCATCTTCTCAACGCCTATAAATATGAAGTTCTGATGAGAAGCAAGGTTAACGATTCTGCACCAAAACAACTTATATCAAACTTGCTGAAACGCTGTTCAAATCTAAACTCAGAATCTTCATCTTCATCAACTCACTACATTGCTGTTGTAATATTTTAGTGAGATTAAGCTTAAACGATTAAGAGAAATATCACAGTTGTGATTATCGCTTTTAAGAAGCATTTGTAATACTCTTAGAATTACATTAAGTTGTAAGGAACTAGAGTGATCGTGTGATCAGTATACTCTAGGAAGTCTTAGCAGTTGGCTGAGCAGTTTGTAACTAGAGTGATCGTGTTGATCAGAATACTCTAGGAAAGTCTTAGGAGTGAACTAAGCCTAGAGTGATCGTGTTGATCAGTAGACTCTAGAAAAGTCTTAGAGGGTATCTAAGCAGTTGTTCCTGGAGTGATCAGTGTGTGATCAGAAGACTCTGGAAGACTTAGTTGCGGACTAAGTGGAAAACCATTGTAATCCGTGCGATTAGTGGATTAAATCCTCAGGTTGAGGTAAATCATCTCTGCGGGGGTGGACTGGAGTAGCTTCGTTAACAGCGAACCAGGATAAAAATAATTGTGCAATTTATTTTTATCGTCCAAGATTTAAAGTCACACTTATTCAATCCCCCCCTTTCTAAGTGTTTTTCTATCCTTCAATTGCGACTGCCTCGCTCCTTTGATTTGATGAATGATTACCATTGTGGTATCGTCATCTCTTGATCTCTTGATGGAATTAGGATAATCATTGCGGTTTTGACATTCCTCAACCTTTGGAAGGATAACCCTTGTTGTATCCTTAGATGCACACCCTTTTGGTGAGTTTTGAAAGCTCGATCAAGTTAAATGAACACTACCCTTCCCCAAGGTCAAAATGAGGGTTTTTATGATTAGAAAAGAAACTCCTACTTCAAGGCTCAAAGGGGTTAACGAGGGTCTATCTCCCTTATATCTCCGGTGTTTGGGGATTTGAAACAATGCCTGTACATCCTCAGTAGGGTTTTTTATTCAAAAACACATGATCAGAGATTTTGCATTTTTATTTTTCATCATTCTCCCTCAGCTTTTTGCCTCAGCAAGCAATTAATAAAGTTGGTATCGTAATGCCAAAAACATTTTATGAGTGAAAACGAATGGGTTTTTTCAAGACAAACATAAACAATGTATTTTATTTTCATTCAGAAATTAACAAGTTTTTACATGCTAGCAATGCTTAAACAATCAATGAAATATTACAAATGAGAATGCAATAACGAAACTAAATGAATGCCATTGTTGAGGAGACTTGACTCCGTCTGGACTTATTGATCTTGAATACTTTTTGCAGTTCTTTCCAAACACTTCAGATTACTTCAAAAGAGAACTCCAACGAAGTCACCCATGAGTCGTAAACTTTTGCCTTGCTTTAGGGATTCGAGCAATGCGAGTGATGCAATGTTCAAGATAAGAGTACGTCTTGCTTATCCCTCGTGCAGGAGCCCCAAGCATAGTCGTTGGAGAAGTATTCGCCATCAAACATGGAGGAACCTTGCGTGGTCATCAAACTTAGGGAAGCTATCTGTTGTAAGGAAAGACCAAAGCACCAACTGAAACACCAACCTCCACGGATACAACTGAGCACAAGAACCTTGAGAATGAGAGATGCTTCTACAGGAAATTCTTGATTACCTCTTGGAAAAAGAATCTGACGAAGTCACTCCAGAATTGGTAATGCTTTAAGGGATTCGAACAAAGCAAATGGCGCAATGCTCAAGATAGACCAGGTCTTGCTTATCCCTCGATCGGGAGCCCCAAGCAACTTCCACACATGTACAGGAGATGATTACCAATTTAGCTTCAATATCCAAACCATTCGGAGTGAGAGTAAATCACCCTTGCAGTTTTTTGACATCAAGCGCAAACCAACAATACCCAAATCAACGGAGTCATGACTTTTTTATGGCTTTCAATCTTTTTTCAATAGGTGGAGCCTTTTGTCCATTCCACTAATCGGAAACTTGAAGACTTCAATTTCCCAATCGTTTTCATGATGTATCTCCCTCTTAAGAGTGATAGGAATCTCAACTATGCCTCAGACGTTTGAATCCATAAGACCTTCTCTTGAGGTGAGATTAACATTTGCATTTGGCTTCTAAGGAACTTGTCTCAACTCTTCGTGTCTAAAAGAAAAGGCTTGAATAACCTCCACACACTAATTCATGTTATCTCCCATTTTGTTCTCATCTCAGTCAAAACCCCACGGAGTTGTTCCATTATTAACTTTCAAGCACATGGCGATGAGAAGTCAACTTTGTTGCTAAAGTCAGAACTTGAGTAGAAAGGGCCCCATAAGCTTCTGAGAGAACCATGAAATGCATGATAGTATGAATGCAATGTGTTTCATTTCCAAGGGATCCTAAAGTCTTTCCACACACTTTTTGTTCTCTTTTGGAATCAAAGCCCCTTTTTTTTGTATAGAATATCTTTTCTTTTCCTTTTTTGATTTTCTATTTCCTTTTTTCTTTTTCTCCTTTTTTTGGAAATAGACTTTAGGATCCCCCACAAATGAAGTGGATAAAGCAATGATGTTATGCAATGCAAAAGCATGGGATCAAGGGTCCACATAATCTGAGTAGCAATCTGTGCAATCTCTGGATAACTTATGTAAAATCTCTGTATAAGCCAAGTGTCACAGGATCAAAGGTTCGACGCCTTTTTGAATACCAGAATATCGAGCACCATGAGAACAGACCAAATAAAGGTCCGACCTCAAATATGAAGAATCCAAGGTATGTAGGAGTCAAGGTTTCCTGTCCCACCCCAATCTCACGGGTATGTAGTCTAGACACGGACAAGTGGTCCCTAATGGTCACTAGGGTCTACAGTTCCCATGGGGTACAAAGTGTTTGAGGCAACAAGCGTGCCAGACACAGTGTTCCATGAAAGAACCTCGCCCAGTTGTGGTACCCCATGTCAAGCTCGATCGTAGCAAGAGCCACGGGAGTCAACATGAGCATCCACGCTAATCCTATGTGTCACTGGCCTGGGTAGTGGGCCTTTTACCTCACACAAACCCCCCACCTGCAAAACAAAGCAGAAAAATATGTGGCCCCCACGGGGACCCATAATATAGTCCAGATGCATGATGTGCAAGCAGAAGTAAACATGATATGCAAGCAGAAAATAAACATGCAAACATATATACAAGATATAGACACAAAAAAACAAGTAAACACCCAAAAAAATAAAACAAACAAAGGCTAGGATCGACTTGCTTAGGTATCCCCAGCAGAGTCGCCAGCTGTCGCACGCTCGCGAAAAAAGAACAGAGTCGCCACCAATATATTTATCCCATAAGGGAAAGGAATATCAGAAAACCTAACAAAGGAAGGAACAAGGTCTTGCGACCAGAGAATCAAGGTACGAAAGTCGGTTACGCAAGGGGAAGGTATTAGCACCCCTCGCGCCCATCGTACTCGATGGTATCCACCTATGTTTGTTTCTATCTAAAGGGTGTGTATTATGTCTATGTCTACATGCGAATGAATGCAAAAGAAATACGGGGAAAAGAAGGAAATATTTACAAATGTGCTCGTTCAAGCCCCGCGACTTGATGCCTACGTATCCTTTTCAGGAATCAGAGCGCCGTAGTTCGGCTCACATGTTTTTTGTTTTTGTGTTTTTTAGTTGGGCGGCGTTAACATTCGCGCTCTTGCATAAGGGATCGACCTAGGATGCAATGGAGCGGAAATAACGGTGCCCTTAAGAAAGGAGAGATGAGAGAGACTTTGAGTGTTTCGAGGAAATCCCTTAAGCAAGGGAAACTCGAGTTACTCTTTGGTTTGTGTTTTTTAGAAGTTGGGAACTTACGCCTGAATGAGATCCTTAAGCAAGGGAGATCCAAGCACTCGAACATTCCCTTAAGCAAGGGACGTTCAAGCTTCCATTCCCTTTTTAAGAATTTTCACTTTGATTATTAGTGTTTTAAGTGTTTTCTTTGTATTTTTTATGGGGATTTTTATTTGAATATTTTTAGATGTTTTAGTATTGAAAAAGAAAAAGAATGAAAGAGTGGGGAGACTATCTTATTTTCTAGCCTAATAGTTATTATTGTTTTATGTACAAGGGAGTCTAATCTAAAGTGATCATGATAATGGGATGGATTCTAAAAGGAGCATATGAATGGTATTAACAAAGTAGGCCAAAAATATGGCCCAAAACAAGCAACAAATCACACAAGAATAATACAAAAATAACATGGAAATGATACAAAATGATAAAAGAATCAATTCCAAAATTAGCCTAAAAATATACTACTATTTTTACGAGCCTTTTTTAATGTCATTTTTTATGAGGTTTTCTAGAAGACTAAGAATTAAACTCTCTAAAATTACCTAAAAATCTAACACAATTTTAATGGTATTTTGGGTGAGGTTTTATTTTATTACCTAAAAAGAAATAGAAAACAACTATGTCAACATCTAAATCTTAACAAGAAAAATGGTGTAAGTCAGGGGGGTGAAAAATTGAAAATAGGGTGCATGTAGCAGCTGGGCGCAGGCCCATGGGGAATGGCTCAATGGAGTTTTTGTTGTAGATTTTCTTAGTGATAAAACGTGTTGCGCTGGGCCACAGGGGGGTGTACTGAGCATTCAGGCCCAACGCTTGTTTTGTTTAGTTTCTATTCAGCCAAGACTGAAGATGGTGTGATGGGCTTGGACAGGGGATGTAGATTGCAATAAGCCCAAGGGAATTTCTTGTGATCCATCAGATTTTTGAAAGGACTTGATCCAATTAACACACAATCTTCATTACCAGATTTTTTTTAAAAAAGAAAATCAATTAAAACAACAAAGAGGAAATTAGGGTTCAGTATAGTGACATTCACGTTCTCAGACTCTCCTTCCCTTCTAAACAGACGGCGGCGATTTTCCATCCCTCCACCGATTCGTTCTAACGCGCCACCGTGAATCGACCACCACCTGTACCTCTCTCACCTCTAACGTCCAATTCAAACCTTACTCAAATCTAACCCTAAGTGTGAAAGGACCAGTGTACAACGCTCAAACAACGCGAGGTATCGACATCAATCCGAAGTTTGATAGAAGCTACAAGCTACCATGGCATCAGAGAAAGAAAAACGAGGCGCAGAGATGAACGTACTTACCTGCAACGATCTTGATAATGAAGAACGGCTTGCAATTGTTGGATGCGCGAAATGAACGCGATAAGCGGAGAATTTCTTCAGGTGAGTCTCGATTCCTCTTTAGCTCTTGCTTGCCGCTTCATCTTCATCTTCTTTTTCTTCTCTGTTCTTTTTTCTTTCGGTTTTGCGTATTGTTATTTGTTGTGCGTTGAGAGTTGTCGTGAGGGGAGTTACGGTGAGGTGGTAGGGACGAAGAGGAGTGGTTTAGCACACCTTCACTCAGAGTTCAATGGAGGAACTCTGAGGGAGGCTTGTGGTTGTGCTCTAATGGTGGTGAGGGTGGAAGATGAGTGAATGTGATGGAGAAGGTGATGAGAGTTGAGAGGTGAGCGATGATTGAAGAAGAGAGAGAGGTTCTGTTAGGAAGATGAAGGTTGGTGGAAGAGGATGAGAGAAAAATGGCGTGTTGATGGTGATGAAGTGGTGAATGGAGGAAATGGTTGAAGAGTGAAAGGTGGATGGTGTGTAGAGTAAAGAGATTGAATGAATGATTCAGTTTATATAGATTGGGAGGGAGAGAATCGGTTAGAGGTGAGTGGATGAGAGCCCTTGGATGAGAGTTTTCTGTTATGAAATTGAAGGATGAGATTGAATCGGTTTCAATTGGTTTTGATTCAGTTATTCTGTTATAACTGATTTTTTGCAGCTGTTATGTTAGTTATGGTTAGTTGGGGAATTTGTAACTGTTTTTTTGAAGGTTAGTTAAAACTGTTTGGGGTTTTGTTATAAATCTGTTGGTGGTTGGTTATGAGACTGAATGAAGGTAGTTAGAGAGGTTGGGATTCTGTTAGGGATGTTTTAGGTTGTTAGGAGATGGTTAATTGGTGGATTAATGGGAGAGTGCTGAAACTGTTATGGAGTTTAGGAGAGTTAGGGTTGGTTTTTGTTTATGCAAGGCTGCATTTATTTGTTGGCAGCATAGAAAGGTTTTGGATAATAGTCTAACTGCTGACTTTTCTTTGTTTTTTCTGTTTTTTCTAGATGTAAAGGACTGTTAATGATTATTGAATACTGATGTTAGTTTAGGTTAGGAAGGAAAATTGTTATGACTCTGTTTTGTAGCTTTTCCTTGGTCTGAATTGAATGAACGCGTTTTTGAACTTGTAACGAGCTTATGATTGGAACCGTTTATCATTGCTGTAGGATTCTGGAAAACGGGCTCGGTATTATCGAAACGATGCAGGGCGGTTTAGTTAGGGATCACTGCAGAAAAGAAGGGTTAGATGTTATGTCACTTGTTTTTGAAGTACAGAGCTGGTATGTATATAGTATGAAGGGCTGTTAGTATCAAGACTGAATGTATGCTCATGTATCATGTATGGCTCTCCTTTGGTGAGTGTATGTAATTATTATGGTTTGAAGCTGTTAGTAAACAGTTTAAACAGGTGCAGGTCTAAGATGGTTGATATGTGAGTCAAAAGAAATTCTGCATTTATGTTTTTTGGATTAATTCACACTGAATATGTATGAATGGATTTTGTATGTGTTAATGCATTGTTAATGCTCTGTTCTGTATTATTGTCTTATTGGCATCCATGCTTGGCTAAAACATAATAGCAGCTGAATGTAATGTATTGTACTCTTGCAAATATTAAAAAGAACAAAACAGGTACTGAAACAAGATGTTACAAGGAATGTCATGACATTGACCATGACATCGCGCCTGCAGAACTGAGGAAGGAAGATTCAGTTTTGGTTTTAAAAGATACAGAATATTCTATGTGGATATTATGTAATCCTATGTGACGCAGTCTTAAAGGTCAAAGAATCAAGTCAGAATATTGAAGAATCAAATCTAAGATTGAAGTTTCAGCAGTTACTAATTTAGGAGATAAATTAGGTAACTTATGATCAAAAGGCCTTGTTTGTAGCAGAAGAAATCTGCTGATTTGTAACAGCATGGAGTGCTGCGATTTTAAGCCCAAGTCCAACTAGGATCAGGTTATATATAGGAATCTTTGTAGCCTTGTAAATCTAACGATCATAATGTAGTCATTAGGGTTTGTTGTTTAAGTGAACCACCCAAGTTGTGGGATGGTCACTGATTTGTGCCTCGAAGCCTGTAGGTAAGAGGTTTACTTTATTCACTCAGAAGCTGTGAAGCAATGAGTGAAGATTGTGTTTTTGGAACTACTCCATTATGTATATTTAAATTGTTGGTGATTAAGCTGTCGATGCAGTGGCTGAGTTGTTGACTGCTAGACATCATTGCTATGATTGGGAGTGGAATGGAGATATTCCATATCTAGGGAGAACCTAGGTAGAGGGGTCATTGGGTAGTGATTAAGTGAGGAGTTGTAAACTGGGAGTTTAGCTCTGAATTGATACTGCTAATAGTGGACTTCATCCCTGGCTTGGTATGCCCCCAGAGTAGGTTGATTGAACCGAACTGGGTGAACAATTCTGTTGTGTTGTTTATGTTTCTGCATTGTTTATTTGTAAGTTCAGTTTGGATGTCATAACATCGTGCATGACATCAGTGTGTGATTTAATGACTGTGCTAACACAGAATCTCTGCAAAGCAGATTTGTTTATGTTAACTGAACTGATATGTGATCCCAACACTTCCAGACTTCTGGATGTTAGAAGTAATAACAAATTGGGGGATCTGTATGTACTGCCCCAGCTAAGCTGATGACAGAAAAGATGTCGTGACATTGTGTATGACATTCTGAGTCTGTCTTACCAGAATTTCAATTGGTATCAGAGCTGGCATCCTGTCTGTTTCTGGATGAGATCCATGGGAGATACTTTCTGGTTGTTGGAGGTAGTTGATTGTTTGAACATTCATGTTCATACTGAATGGTCCCTAGAAGTGGAGGATGGACCTATGTGTGGAAGACTGGACCAACCTGACCATAACAGGTGTATTCTCTTGGCAAGGGAAGATGGTGTTACTGATATCCAAATGATTCATGTTGGAGTGAAGAATTTGGGGTGTTTTATTCAGCATATAGCAGGGTACAGAGAAGAAGATTGTCAAAACCTTCATGCGGGAGTGAAGTTAATGATAAGGTATTCTTTGTGCTTATCTGTTTCTTTCTGGTCAGAATATTGGTTAGGTCTTGTTGTGTTGCTTGAAGAAGAAGCAAGCATATTGTTGGATTGTTCAGCTGCAATTCTTGGATGTCATGCTTACAACTGGTTCTGGGAGTAAGCATTGTGTAATCTCTGTTGATATATGGCTATTTTCTGCTGCATAGCATCTGATGCATAATCCTATCTTTGAAAGAAGATCTCTAGGGTTATATGGTTTTCAACAGAATTTGTAGCAGATTGTTTTCAACCTTAGTACAAGTGTCAAAGATACCTGAGATTTTTTCTCAAGTCCACTCATAAAGGCATGGTTATTGAGGTTGAAGAGGTTCATATGATCAGTGTTCCTCATGTTCATCTGCAAAGTTGTTTGATGATCTTCAAGATTGTCAAGAATTGTGTGTTCCAAGAAGAAGGAACTGATGGCATACTGGTATGCAGCTACCAGTTGAAGAACAGATGTTCTGGTGCTAAACTTATGTAGTGTGAGTACATTTGTTTGGAACCTACTCCTGATCTGGAAGAGGAGACATCTGCTTTTTGTGTTGATTGGTCAGAATACAATCAATTGAACCTTCCATCCCAAATGTTAGTTTATTTCAGGCATAAGCTTATGGGAGTTGGAAGTAGAGCTCAGTACAAGTGAAAGGATTCATTCAGGTTTTCTTTTCAAGACCTCTATGAAAATTCAAGATGAGCTTATATCTGGTATGTTCTTTTGGTCAAAGGAACCAGATGTGTGAATTGTTTTCTTAATCATAGAACAGTTAGTGGTGAAAACTGAATACTGTGTATCGTGCATAGTGAAATATGGTTTTGAATATTGTGTGATGATTCAAGGGAGTCAGATTACTGTGTGGAATCTGAGGCATTTTCAGGAGTTATGTCATAAGTGAATCTGTTCCAGAAACCTTGTTGAGGGAATCTCTTCATGGGGTACAGATTGTGGCATCCATTATCTCAAAGTCAGAAGAGAAGTCTGAAGAAAAGTTTATTGAGATATGGCATATATTATCCCTTAATCATAACTGATGGGTAGCTGAGGTGATGATGTTGGTCGTGCTTTCTTTGTCTTTCCCCAAGTGTCATACAGGAGATGTTGAATGAGAAATCCAAAGAGTCTAAATGAATGATGTCATAACAGATGTTGTAACATCATTTTCAAGAAGAATGCTTTCATGTATGAAGAAGAGATCATTTAGAAGGACCTGGTGTGAGCAGCAAATTCTATCTGAGTGACTAATAGGTGCTCTGATGGGAGACTTAGTACTTATTGGATGTACAGCCTGAATACAGATTCATATACTCTGTCGGGAGCTAAGTATGTGTATAAAGTGTCCATGGTCTGATTTGATCTATGCATCAATTATAGTTCTGTGTTATCTTCAATTAAGCATTAAGAAAGGCAATGGTTGACTGGTGAGTTGATTCAAGAAGAAGAAACATATAGAAGTTTGGTGAGATGATTAACATAGTTGTGGATAAAAAGGATTCTTCTAATTCTAATTGGAGAGTATGTTAATCATTATGAGAAACATCATATCAAGGAGGACTTCAAATTATCTTGGCAGACCATGATCAGAGTGCAACTTGGTAGGGTTATGATCAACAAGTGGAAGAAGTGGCAGTTCTTTATGTTGAGTTTGTGGCAACCTTTCTATGGAAGCATCAAGTGTCAAAGGGTTATTTGTTGATTATTTCAGGTGGAGATAAGGTGGTAGACTTGAATCTGTTGAAGAAAGAGAAATGGAGTTAGTTGAATGTACTGAACTGTTCAACTGTATCTTAATGTTATACAAGATGTTATAACATCTAAATTCTGATGTGAGTATCTTTTGTAAAGGAGTTACTTTGTAATAGTGAAGTGTGTCAGCTAGTTAGTTGGGCAGAGGGTGCGCTCTTGAAGATATGAAGATGCATCTTATATTTTCCATTCATCATTACAAGTTTTCCTGTATAAAGCACAAATTATCTCAGATAGGGGGAGTGTCTTCTTAGTTCAAGATATAATTCTAGAAAATTGTCTTGGTCTGGTTTACTCTATCGTCAAAATGAAGGTGGCCCAAGTTAGCAGGAGCTCTTTCAACTTAGTTAGAGGAAGTTTCTTGTGAAAAGGTTTAACAAGATGTATCATTACAGTCAGTGGTTCTGGGAATGGTTGAATCTAACCATGTGCTTCTGGTATCCTCAAATCTTGATCTGGTCTAGTAGCTGCTTGTCAACAAGTGTTAGAAGGCTCCTCACAGTTGCAGTATACAGTCTCAAGAAGATCAGAACAACAGAGGTCTATGACTAGTAAGTCAGTAAAGGAGTAGGAGGTCTATTACGTGGTTCATAGGATGCTGTGTCAATGTCTCTTAAAGAATCTTAAGCTATGTGCTTGTGAGGTGAAAAGGGGACAATGTCTGACCGGATGTCATAACATAGTTAAAGACATTGATTCTGCAGAGTCAAACAAGGAAAAACTGTTTTGGAAAGAGTAATTGCTTTGAGAACTGATTCCTAATTAATAGCTTGACCATTGAACAAGACCAAAGACTATCGTTACTTCCTATGATCCTCCTATGGCTATAAATTAGCATCTTCGCAGCAGGCTTCAGATGTCAAATTGCTTAAAGATGTGTTTCGTGTGTGTCTGTGTTGGGTGCGTCCAGATTTGGTATTGCGATGGGTTCCTCTACCAAAATCTGTTCAGAATAACACAGGGTGAGGAAATCATGGATCTCTACCAAAGGTGTTACAGAAATAACAATGAACATGCATCCTCTTGTTCAGTCTTCGAGAAGGGAGACGTTTTAGTTGTGATTTGTGATCTGAGTTATGAACACAATTGTGATTTGTGTTCTGAGTTACAAGGGCTAGTTCTTGAAGAACTACAGTGGCAAGAATTGGTTTTCGTATCTTCTTCCTCATGTGCAGGGGGAGTTACAGGTTCTTCCATTGCATAATATGACATCGTATACATCTTTGTCATATTATGGCTAAAAAGGGGGAGAGAGGCTGATGCTGATTTTGCTACTGTCAAAAGAAACAAAGGAAGATTTGAAGACAGAAGTAGAAGCAGACTGAAGATGTTATGATGTGGTTCAGCCCAGGTATCCTGAAAGTTGAAGCAGCTGCTCTTGGAGTTAATTATGTATATTTAAGTTGTATTTTTATGTTTAGTTTTAGCCACAATAAGACAAAGGGGGAGATTGTTAATGCATTGTTAATGCTCTGTTCTGTATTATTGTCTTATTGGCATCCATGCTTGGCTAAAACATAATAGCAGCTGAATGTAATGTATTGTACTCTTGCAAATATTAAAAAGAACAAAACAGGTACTGAAACAAGATGTTACAAGGAATGTCATGACATTGACCATGACATCGCGCCTGCAGAACTGAGGAAGGAAGATTCAGTTTTGGTTTTAAAAGATACAGAATATTCTATGTGGATATTATGTAATCCTATGTGACGCAGTCTTAAAGGTCAAAGAATCAAGTCAGAATATTGAAGAATCAAATCTAAGATTGAAGTTTCAGCAGTTACTAATTTAGGAGATAAATTAGGTAACTTATGATCAAAAGGCCTTGTTTGTAGCAGAAGAAATCTGCTGATTTGTAACAGCATGGAGTGCTGCGATTTTAAGCCCAAGTCCAACTAGGATCAGGTTATATATAGGAATCTTTGTAGCCTTGTAAATCTAACGATCATAATGTAGTCATTAGGGTTTGTTGTTTAAGTGAACCACCCAAGTTGTGGGATGGTCACTGATTTGTGCCTCGAAGCCTGTAGGTAAGAGGTTTACTTTATTCACTCAGAAGCTGTGAAGCAATGAGTGAAGATTGTGTTCTTGGAACTACTCCATTATGTATATTTAAATTGTTGGTGATTGTTGAAGCGGTAAAGCGGCAAGCAACAAAAGATTTGGAAATATTTATCCGGGATAAATGTCCACAGAGATCGGTGAGAAGAACTGCCGTTCGACTATCTCGTGTTCTAAGTTTCATGAATTGGGTGCGGAAAGTAAATGCGGGAAAAGTAAATAAAATCAGATAAACGATCTCAATAGTCTAAGAGAAATAGTTATGGAATTGCATTTTGTTCTACCCGTCAAATACTTAAATCTGAAGATCTATCGCTCGACACTCACAATACGCATCAACATCACCGGGCATCACTCGAGATGCCACATCGGTGCCCATGTCTGCAACACCGGCGAAAGCTCAACCGTACTATTCACATCAGCGATTTCTCCACCGACACAAACAACACGGAGGCATTAAACTCGATACCCACTACGATTGTTAGTCCTAAATCCATGTCTGCAACCCAGAAACTAACAGTTATCATTCCTAATCAAGATCTATGGTGTCCATGTCTGCAACAACACAAATCCAGAGCATTTAAGCAAAAAGATCAAGAACAACAACAATGATGATTTGTAAAGCGAATATATAAACGATCCCAAGATCCACAAATATACATACAATAAGAGTAGAAACATACATACAACACCCACCATTGGAATGAAACAAAGGGAAGAGAGAAGATGAACCGGAAAGATCTCACCGGTACAATGAAATCGAGTCAGATCCATGATCAATCCACATGACGTCGCACCCAATGGTGTTTCCTAAGCCTCTAAACTACCAAAAAAGGATCAGAGCTCAACTTGTCAAGAAGAGGTGATAAAAAACCTAAAAAAATCTGTTATTAACTATTTATACAAACCTGAGTTTCGCAGTGGGCGCGACGCGCCCTATTTCAGTGCGACGCGCCCTATATAAATTTACCAAACCGCCCTAGAGCGCGAAGCGCCCTAATCCGGCGCGACGCGCCCTAACTTCTGCCAGACTATGTTCTTCAAACTCAAAGAGGGCGCGACGCGCCCTACAGCGCGCGAAGCGCCCTGCACCAGAACAGCAGAATTATTTTCTCTTTGCTCTCGCAGCCGTGTCTTCGACACTTTATTCCTCAAGGCTCCGAAAACGCAAGAATACCTACAAAAATACAACAAAACTATCAAACGGTATAAAAGTATATGAAAATACAAGTATTCGTAAAGTAAACGTAATTACACAAAAACGGGGAATTATTCAAACGGTATTAACAAAAAGCATTGATAAGTGCCACTATTTACATACACAAAATAACTACAATTTGGCACTTAACAACTCTCCCCAACTAGAATCTGTTTGTCCTCAAACAGGGCCAAACACTCAAATCGCAAAAGTAAAAATCCAAAGAATCAAGAATCGACAAGATTTGGAAAAACAAAACAATTGTACGGTTCAAACAAAAACGTACGAACAAAGTAAATACTTACCACTATCCTACAACGACAACATGAAAATGAAACGATTCCTAAGTACAAAAATCATACAAAACATTCTAAACAAAAACAAGCTCAATCACGAATCACGTCTAGCAAAAAACTCATCGGTAGATGAAAAACACAGAAAGGTGAGGACTTTGAACACTCATCCAACAATCTTGCAAACAATAGACAAAATTATGCGTTCATCTAAAAATAGTATTGAAAATGCAACGACACGAATCACAAGGGCTTTCAAGGTTGTAATGTGGCTCGGTTAACAAACAAGTGATAAGTCCTAAAGCTAATCGAAACAAAAACTTGCCTAAACCTAAGGGAGTAATTACTTCCACAAAGTTTCAAACAATACAATTTCAATCCAACTTTTCTCTTCATCATAAATTTCACACCAAACACAAAACTTATTAGCACACTCTTATTCAAAACTCTTTTTGTTCTTTTCTTATTCAAAACTCTTTTTGTTCTTTTCTTTTTCTTTTCTTTCTTTCTCACTTTTTTTTTCTTTTTCTTTTTCTTTTCTTAACCTCACATCAATCACAACATAAAGAGGCAAACACCTTCTCCCCAACTTGAATTCAACCATAACATAAAGTGAATACTCCCTACTTTCTAAGGCAAGGTAAAAATCCAACTAAACATCATAGTTAAGGTCAAGAAAACAAAGATAATCAAAATCCATCAAAAAGGGTGAACTATGTCTCAAGTTCAAAAACAAAATGGACAATGAGAAAAAGGCTCAAAGGGGGTACGAATGGTCACACACTCACAAGGTAAAATGACATTTGGCTTATGGTAGTTGTGCTCAAAATCAAACAAGTGCCTTGATCACTTTCGTGCATTCACAAAATCGATACAGACGAAAGATTAAACATAATAATATCCAGTTAAAACAAGAAATGCCGGTCACTCACATATATACACAATGGAAAGCCACCTCACATTTATGGTAAAAAAAGGGAAACTAATTGTGATTCAAGTCATGAGCAAGTTATGCAAAAAGAATGAATAGTATGAAAATTGTACAAATGAAAAGTCTCCTAAACATGCTATGCTATAGAAAGCGATAAACGAGTACCTTGCAACGTACAAATTCGATCAATTATTACTGCACAACCGGCTTGTTGAATCAATCAAAATCGAAGAATTACCAAATGCGACTCCAAGTAATCGGGCCAAAATTTGAGTCTAAACACAAACAAAAGAATTAAAAATAAATCGATAAAATACTATACTATAAAGCCTTGGTGTAAGTGGGAAAAAGGCGAGCCGAGTGACCCGTTAAAAAGAAGTCACTGGCCAAAAGCAACCCAGCGCGCGACGCACCCATGAGCGCGCGACGCGCGCTACACCAGAAAAACCAGACCAGTCTAAAAAGACAGATTTTCCAGTGAGCCACCACTTAACACCTACACAACTCAATTACAGAAAAACAGAAAAATAAAACCGTTGGGGTGCCTCCCAACAAGCGCTCGTTTAACGTCGTTAGCTCGACGCCTTTATTGTTTTGCGAATGGTAAGAAACTTCCTCGCGGTACGCCAATGCTTTCGCCTCAAACGCAACCTAAAGAAAATGACCTACCCAAACACTTAATCAAAACTATACGAAACTTAAAACATAAAACCATCGCAATGCGATTAATCTCAACCAATCCCCGGCAACGGCGCCATTTTGTTGGAGCGGTAAAGCGGCAAGCAACAAAAGATTTGGAAATATTTATCCGGGAATTTATCGTGTCCACAGAGATCGGTGAGAAGAACTGCCGTTCGACTATCTCGTGTTCTAAGTTTCATGAATTGGGTGCGGAAAGTAAATGCGGGAAAAGTAAATAAAATCAGATAAACGATCTCAATAGTCTAAGAGAAATAGTTATGGAATTGCATTTTGTTCTACCCGTCGAATACTTAAATCTGAAGATCTATCGCTCGACACTCACAATACGCATCAACATCACCGGGCATCACTCGAGATGCCACATCGGTGCCCATGTCTGCAACACCGGCGAAAGCTCAACCGTACTATTCACATCAGCGATTTCTCCACCGACACAAACAACACGGAGGCATTAAACTCGATACCCACTACGATTGTTAGTCCTAAATCCATGTCTGCAACCCAGAAACTAACAGTTATCATTCCTAATCAAGATCTATGGTGTCCATGTCTGCAACAACACAAATCCAGAGCATTTAAGCAAAAAGATCAAGAACAACAACAATGATGATTTGTAAAGCGAATATATAAACGATCCCAAGATCCACAAATATACATACAATAAGAGTAGAAACATACATACAACACCCACCATTGGAATGAAACAAAGGGAAGAGAGAAGATGAACCGGAAAGATCTCACCGGTACAATGAAATCGAGTCAGATCCATGATCAATCCACATGACGTCGCACCCAATGGTGTTTCCTAAGCCTCTAAACTACCAAAAAAGGATCAGAGCTCAACTTGTCAAGAAGAGGTGATAAAAAACCTAAAAAAATCTGTTATTAACTATTTATACAAAACTGAGTTTCGCAGTGGGCGCGACGCGCCCTATTTCAGTGCGACGCGCCCTATATAAATTTACCAAACCGCCCTAGAGCGCGAAGCGCCCTAATCCGGCGCGACGCGCCCTAACTTCTGCCAGACTATGTTCTTCAAACTCAAAGAGGGCGCGACGCGCCCTACAGCGCGCGAAGCGCCCTGCACCAGAACAGCAGAATTATTTTCTCTTTGCTCTCGCAGCCGTGTCTTCGACACTTTATTCCTCAAGGCTCCGAAAACGCAAGAATACCTACAAAAATACAACAAAACTATCAAACGGTATAAAAGTATATGAAAATACAAGTATTCGTAAAGTAAACGTAATTACACAAAAACGGGGAATTATTCAAACGGTATTAACAAAAAGCATTGATAAGTGCCACTATTTACATACACAAAATAACTACAATTTGGCACTTAACAGTGATTAAGCTGTCGATGCAGTGGCTGAGTTGTTGACTGCTAGACATCATTGCTATGATTGGGAGTGGAATGGAGATATTCCATATCTAGGGAGAACCTAGGTAGAGGGGTCATTGGGTAGTGATTAAGTGAGGAGTTGTAAACTGGGAGTTTAGCTCTGAATTGATACTGCTAATAGTGGACTTCATCCCTGGCTTGGTATGCCCCCAGAGTAGGTTGATTGAACCGAACTGGGTGAACAATTCTGTTGTGTTGTTTATGTTTCTGCATTGTTTATTTGTAAGTTCAGTTTGGATGTCATAACATCGTGCATGACATCAGTGTGTGATTTAATGACTGTGCTAACACAGAATCTCTGCAAAGCAGATTTGTTTATGTTAACTGAACTGATATGTGATCCCAACACTTCCAGACTTCTGGATGTTAGAAGTAATAACAAATTGGGGGATCTGTATGTACTGCCCCAGCTAAGTTGATGACAGAAAAGATGTCGTGACATTGTGTATGACATTCTGAGTCTGTCTTACCAGAATTTCAGTATGGTTTGAAATTTTAATTGTGGTAATGTGTGCACTGATATGAGGTTTTGGTTTGAATGTACAGGTTTTTATGTGACTTGAAGGAACCAAAAGATGAAGGAAGCTTGTAGAATGACTTGAGGTTTAACAAGAAACATGGGGTAAAGAGGAAATAGAGATGTATACTGACCTTGAGTGTAGAACATATAATTTTCTTTTGTAATGTGATTATTGCATTTGTGGAGTATGGACAATTGAATATGTATAGTGGATTTGCAATGACATTATAATGGGACTAGAGAATTGTTCTATTTTTTTTTGGTTAGATCAAGAATAACTTGTGATCGATTGTGATGGAATTTGAGATGGAATGATATGTAGAATGTGATTTAGGAACTTTTGAGTGATGTAAGTGTATGGCTTTTTGTAATGGGATTGGACATGTATTTTCCCTCCTTCCCAAAATTCAAACTCTCATGATCAACCTTTTTTATTTTCTAAAACCTTGAATGAATGGATAGAAAACCTCAAGTTTAAAGATAAGCCATGGTTGAAAAGTCAACCTCCCATGATTAACTTTGATCAAAAGTAAAGGCCCCCACCATGTAATGAATTGCAACCCAAGTGACCAAGTGAGTCAGTCTTGTATGATGAATGGTAATTAACCCTTGAGACTCTAGGGTCAAATGAGGTGCATCAGCCTAAGGACATGAACATCACCCATGATCACTGAGAAAATGAGAATATTCTCTTAGGTTAAAGAGGAACTTTAATGACAATGAACCCTATAAGGCCCACTACATCTTCACCCAAACTCTTGAAATGAAGACCAATTGCATGCCTCAAGGTATATGTATGAACCCCATCTTTTCAAAATCCTTGATCCAGTGCAAAGTTATTGATTAATGATGCATAATGCGTTAGATGACCTAAGGAGTATGTACATGAATAGAAAACCTAAGCCCGTTAGAAGTAAAGGGTAGGACAAATTTGGGGTATGACAGTCGGATTTTGAGAATTTCGGGCTTATATTCTGTTGATGATTTAGTTATATGTATCTGTTAGTAAACATGTGAATTGAACTATATTAATGGTGTATATATTTTATTTTGGTATATAATGGTATTTTATCCATGGTATATAATGGTATTATATTGGTATATAATGTCCTACCTTTGGTTGAAAATATTACAGGTTGAAAATATGTTACAGGTCGAAAATATTACAGGTTGAAAATAAATATAAATTACAGGTCGAACTGGGAGGCTTAAATTACAGGTTGCACTTTAAAATACTGGGTTTAGCAACGACAGCGCTTTTAAAAAATGCTCTTAAAGGCCTATCTACGAAAGCACTTTCTAACTAAAAGCGCTGCCTAAGATAAAAAAGCATAACAAATAAAAAAAGCGCAACCTACGAAAGCGCTTCTGGAAAAAGCGCTGCTATAGGGGGGTACAAGAGCGCTTTTCTGGAAAATACGCTGCTATAGGGGGGATACGAGAGCACTTTTCTGGATAAAAGCGCTGCTATAGGGGAGGCTACGAGAGCGCTTTTATGGAAGAAGCGCTGCTATAGGGGGATACGAGAGCGCTTTTCTGGTAAAAGCGCTGCTATAGGGGGGACTACGAGAGCGCTTTTGGAGTTTCAAAAGCGTTGTCGTTACTTACGGCAGCGCTGGCTTTGGCAGCGCTTTTAAGCGCTCTAAAAGCCCAAAAAAAGCGCTTTAGTAGCCCTTGCACGTTGTAGTGACAACAATAATAAAGAACTTGTACGTACCGAAAATGTGATTAGAGACTAAAAGAAAAATGTTGGTTCTTTCGTTCTTCATTTTAGTTTGGAGAAGAACGGTGTTCTTTCGTTGGCTGAAGAAGATTAATGTTCTTTTGTTTGTTAGGGCTCAAAAATTGAATCATTAACTCCGAGGGAACATATTCGGCGTAAAATCTATGAAAGATAAATGCGACTTTTTGGTTCCAAAAGGAAACAAAAATTAGAGAGTTTTTATCTCGGTTTATTTAAAAACCAAGGGATAATATCTGACGTAAAATCTTTAAAAAAAAAAGTAAAAAATGTCTTTTTTCTTCTAAATAAAACATAAAATTACAGGAGCCGAGAATCGAAGCTCAAACCATGAACAATTACTTATGTCGGTTTTGCTAAAATCCGAGGGAAAATTAATTGTTTTAAAAAAAATTAAAAATAAACATGACGTTTGCAGGACCTATACTCTTATATTTTATTATTTGAGATGAAAATTTTGTCATAAAAAATAATATTTATAGTAGTGGATAATACAATCTAATACAAACTAATACAAACTAATACGATTTAATACAAAAAAAGATTAGCACATGCGGACCAACCTTCTTAGAAAAGTGAATATTTTATCTCTAGGGTCCACACCATGCAACTTCCAATTTAGAGACAAAACAAACCTATTTAACTATTTAAAAAAAAAAACATTTGTCACAAATTATTAATGATAATTTTGTAACAAAAACACAAAGATACGGGTTATATATTCAATTAATTTAAAATAGGGTAGAAAACGGGTCGTGGTCCATCGGGCCGGCTCGCGCATCCACCAAAAATTGATGGATTAGGTTGAGATTTTGGGCCTGTTGTTCGCTAAGTCTGCCCCGTCAAAATCTGCCGCCTGCAATAGTCCGTCCAGCCAAACTCTGCCTCCCGCAAAATTCCGCCGCTCCGTCTAAATCCGCTCTTTTTTAGTTAATTTTAGTAATTTCAATTCTTAATTGTTTTATTTTATATATCTATTTATGAATATATGTAATATTTTTGAAGTAAAATTTGTTAAAAAGATACTTCATAAAAAGTTGTTCTAAAAACTATGTGAATAATCTAATTGAAATGTAAAAAAATTCTATTAAGCTAATAAAAAAAATGAAAAATATATAATTAAAAAAATAGGCGGACAAGCCTCACTGTCTGTCAACCCCTCACCTTAGCGGGACGGACTAGGTTTTTATGCCCATTTCAACTTGGCGGGTTTGTCCGCTCCGCTCGTTTTTTTTTTTGCGGGCATATGGCGGGGCGGAGCTGACAGCCCGTTTTGCCACCCCTAATTTAAAAAGTATTATTTTCTTGGTTCGGCCGACCATATGACCCAAATTCGAAGGACATGCGTGTTGGAAGAAATACTGAACCTATGTGTTTTAGGCAAAGCATGATAGCCAATTCAATCTTACCGTTATTTACATAGCACGCTGCATCACGTGTGAACGATTTTAACCGATCTTGATATAAAAGAGTGAAACACGTCATTTAAGATATTCAAATTCATTATCATTCACACATTATAAAATTATTTATTAATTTGGACGTTGAAGTGTTAACATTATAGATCCACTTTAATTTGACCATTTCATCTTTAATTTCTAGTTCTCATTTCATCTTTAATTTCTAGTTCACATTTCAACACTTCATCTTTTATTTCTGATTCGCTACCGAATGGCGAATTTTTTTTTGAATATCCAAATTTTTTAAAAAAAATTCAAAAATAACAAGTTTTTCAAAAAAATTACCAAAATGTCATTTTTTTTTAAAATACCACGTTGTCGCCAGGGGGGTGGCGACAACACTAAGCCCACAAGGAAGTCGCCATTGATCCTGGCGAAGACGTTTAAAAATCAGGTGTTGTCGCCACCCCCCGGCGACAACACCCCCCCTTATTTTTTTTTCAATTTTTTTAATATTATTTTTTTAGCTGTTTTTATTTTTTATTTTTTTTAGTTTGGAAAAATAATATCAATAAATTAAAAATAAATTAAAAATTACCAAATACATTAGCCATTAATCATAATTAAAAAAGTACATTAAAATTAAAAACAACACAAAATACATTAACGATAATAATAAAATTCCTACTGAGCGCCACGTGGACCATGGTACGATCCGCAATCAGGTTGTCTAATAGGTCGTGTAGAAGGGTCACGAGTTGGTAGTGCTCCCCTATTCCTGCGACGCCCCCCTCTATTTGGTTCATCTTGTGTTTGAGTCGACGGCCCCTCAATGCATTTCGGGTCTACAAAATCTGTGAGTCGTCCTTGGCCTCTAGAATTCCCGCTATAGGAATGACGGGTGCCCACGGCGCCGTCAAAGCTTTGTCTAGGTGGGTTGAAATTTCTCCTAGTGGGTACGGCCTCGAAGTTTGGTCTTTGGAAGTTGGTGGTGGATTCGGTTTGGTTAAAATAGATTGGTTGTGGTGGTGTATTGAAGTTCAATGGTTGGTTGGGGTATTGTGATGTTGGTTGGTCGAATGTGTTGTATGGCGGATATTCTTCTTGTATGCCTATGTCGGGGGTTAGTGGTGGTGATCTGGAAGAGCTCCCCACATGGAGTTCTTGGAAGTGTGATATGGAAGAGCTCCCCACATGGAGTTCTTGGAAGTGTAGGTGGTGGGGTTGATTTTGTGGTTGAGTTTGGAATGGTTGTTGGTGGTGGTATTGTTGGGATTGTTGTTGTTGTTGGTAAATAGGTGTTTGTTGGTTTATTGGTTGTTGGTGGTAATTTTGTTGTTGTTGTGGTGGGTAATTTTGTTGTTCGTAATTTCGTGGTGGTTGATGATGTTGGAAATATGGTGGTGGTTGTTCTTGCTGAAAATTTTGTTGTTGTTGTTGTTGGAAAATATGTGGTTGTTGTTGTCCTCCAAAATATGGTTGTTGTGCTCGCGGGTCTGCCAAATAGAAAGGGGAAGACACAATCATTTCGGGATTTGTGACCGATCTGTACCAGTTGACATATTCAGCCGTTGGTTTCATTTCTTCCGGCGCCACAGGAAATTGTAGAACAGTGGTGGAACGACGAGCCCATATTTTACGCTGCTCTTTAGCAAACCTCTTCCAATTTTCTACGTACCACTGTTCGCTAACCTTCGCCAGATGCCAACGTCCCAAAGAGTCAGGCTCAGAGGGGTCAGGGATACCTTGATGCATGCCGAATTGGAGCTTCACACGGTCACTTTGGTGCATCTCCACAGTGGTGAATCGTATGATGGGCGATTTTTTCGTCCAAACAGCCGCCTCTTTAGGGTCGGGTACGTGGTCCAAACCCAAGTAAGGTCTCCAAATAAACTGCAACGAAAAAAATATTAATTTCAAATTATATAAGATAGTTAATTTTACAAATATATTTAGAAGATGGAAATTTTTAGTGGTATTACATCTTGGGGTCTTAATCGATCCAATAGTTGGCGGTAAAAAATGATTTTGTTTACTGGCGTATTGGTGTAGTCCAACCCGATTGCATTAAACCTAAACACATTCAAAAATAAAAATCAATATAGTTACAATTAATAATAGAAAAAAATGCACTAATTAAAATAAGATCATTAAGTTACCTTGACGCGTAAGGGAAGACGTAAATGTGCGGATTTTCAGGGGCTAATACCGACATTCTCCACCATCCCCATGTTTGTAGCAAGAATGCACATCCATTAAATGCACATTTGCACAAGGAGCTATAGAGGTATGCCAACACCGCTGAACCCCAACTATACGTCTTAATTGCATCAATGTCCTCAAGTAGACACAAGTACATAAAATTAACACTATTCCCCGTGCCTTCGGAAAATAGAAACCTACCAAATAACAACATAATATACATTCTAGTTTTTTGTAGTTTACTTTCTTCGCTAGAAAATTGATTCAACTCAAGGCCTTCATAAGCTTGTTGAAGGCCAGCAAGCTTTATACCTTGGCCCCTACCTCTTTGTCGCCCCTCACCCTCTATTAAATCAACACCCAACAATTCGACGCATAGAGCGTTTGGTTGTTGGACATTTCCAAACACAACTTTTCCATTTTGTGTTGAGACCCAATAACATGTACACGTCCTCTAGAGTGACGGTACATTCACCCATTGGAAGGTGAAAAGTATGAGTCTCAGCCATAGGAAGTTTGACCGGGGAAAAAATTACATGACCATAACATCTCTTGTATTCCGGCGCCGGCACGGGACGGCTGGATGATGTTCGTTCCCATGACTGCGGCCTTATGCGAGACATGATCAATAATGTGAAGTGAATATATAAAAATTGAAGGAGAAAATAATGAAGATTGATCTCATGATGAGCTGCTATATATAGGCCAAAATATTAAGTGTTGTCGCCACCCAAGGAGGCGACCGGGACAGCTGTATGCTACTAAAATAATAATTGAAAAAAAATAGTTAAACAAAATAATATAAAAAAATAATGGAAAATAAATAGTAAATAAAAAATAATGGAAAAAATTAATGAAAAAAAAAACAAGTAAAAAAATAATATAAAAAAAATTGAAAAAAAAAGGGGGGTGTTGTCGCCGGGGGGTGGCGACAACACCTGTTTTTTGAATGAAAGCGCCAGGCCCATTGGCGACTACGTTTTGGGTTTAGTGTTGTCGCCACCCCCCTGGCGACAACGTGGTATTTTAAAAAAAATGACATTTTAGTAATTTTTTTGAAAAACTTGTTATTTTTAATTTTTTTTTTTTTAAAAATATGGATATTCAAAAAAAGCTCCCAAATGGCAAGGATCTTGACTATTATTGTATTATGAACAAAAGGGGTTGTCTATAGAGCAAATGAATACATTAA